>NC_141535.1:203795000-204072500 GCF_021556685.1 Rattus norvegicus | reverse complement strand
TTTGCCTTGAAGTAAGTATATGTTTCAAAATTATGCAATATATTTGAATAATTATTTTGAGTCTACATTACTAATCAATAAAATAAAACCAACTAATTTCCCAGCAGGTTCATAACGCTGATTTTAAAATAACATTTTATTCGTTAAAAGAGGTCACTCCTTTAATGAAGTTGGAAGACTAATGAATGAGCAAACTCATCCAAATGAAGATTTACATATTCATCATGGGCCTCTGTGATAACACTAGTAATTGCTTAAAGATGTCTCTCCCTTCTAATTGCTAAGGAGTTTGGATCCTGCTAAAAGTAGAATTACATACATGATAGTCAAGTTACATATTTTAATACAAGTTCTTAAATGATATGAATATATAGTATTGAAATGTGCAACATTGTCATCAGATAACTGTATTAGGTTGATCTTAGCCTGGAATTACAATATTTGGGAGACAGAGAAGGAGGAAGGAGAGGCGTCCAGGAATGCCTACATTATTGTACTGAGACCACATCTTGAAGGGAAGGATTAACAAAACAAGAAGGGAGAAAGGAAGGGAGGGAAGGAGAGATACGGAGGGAAGGACGGAAATAGGGAGGAAGAGAGGAAGAGGGACGAAGAGAGGGAAGGAGACAACCAAAGAACAAGCCTTGAAAAAGCAGAAGTCTCAAATTGGTGTGACATCTACAAATTCTGCATGAAACACCCCAAGCCCAACTCTTCTGTTTCTATAGACTTTATTAATATGATATTGAATAATTACTTGTAGGAGATTAATTTATCTCTCATCTTAAATACTGCATGCCTGCTTCCAAAAACTCTTTTGTGCAAAACATTATGCAATGATGCCAGAACAATGGCAGACACTTTCATTTCAAATTTTAAAAATTTTCAGAAAATATTATGTAATAATTCTGCTTAAAGTGATATCTTTTCACTTAGTTTTAAAACATACTCTTAACACCACCTAAATTACCAAAAAAGCTTAAGAAAAGGTGTCCATAATTAGCATTTCATTTATTCTTATATTTCAAGATGATTAATTTATTAGAACCAATTATGTAAGCATTAAAGTCTGAGGAAGACTATCTAGCCTAGATTACAGCAATGGTTAACAAACGTTAACACTGGCCAGATGGCATGCAAGGTCTGTTAAATCTTGACTAGGGCCCCTCTCCACAGAGAGAGAGAGAGAGAGAGAGAGAGAGAGAGAGAGAGAGAGAGAGAGAGAGAGAGAGAGAGAGAGAGAGAGAGAGAGGAGAGAAATTATATCTTCAACAATGTCCAAAGTGCAGCTCCATCTGGGGTCAGAATTATAACTTCATTATAATTTACATTAAATTGACTGAAAGAGAGGCAGAAAATAAGTGAACTGACCCCACCTGATAATCTTTTAAGTATTTATGTTCAAAAAACAAAGTAGTCTCAATAAATTTGTGAGGATTAATAAAGAACATTCAAAAGGCACTGAGCTAAGAAAATTTCATAGAAAGTTCTCAGGATCTAATGAATTCTGGTATGGTAGCACATACCATTAACCCTAATACTGAGAAGGCAGAAGTAGACAGAAATCTGTGTAAGAGCTAGCCTGGGTTACATAGTAAGTTCTGACTACCCAGGGCTACATAGTGAGACATTAAAAAGCAAATACATCATAGAAATAAAACTGTGACACTAAATTAATAAATAAATCTTCATGTGGTCTCTGAAGCATCACAATGTTGGGAGGGACTTAGGATGTACCCATTAAAGAGGAATGGAAGATTCCATTTGATTGTGGAAGAAAACAGGAAAATGCCAGCATTTAATATATTCCCTATTTTACAATTATTTTGAGTTTTATAAATGAATTGATTGTAAAAAGCAATTGAAAAATAACAATTATACTACTCTAGCTTTGATTTAATGTACTCCTTAACAAGTGACATCTAAATTATGTTCCCAAAATATGTAAGAACTTAAAAGACTACAAATGCATTCTTTAATATTTGAATTCAATATTTTTAAGCATTTCTTATAATAATTACAGTTTTGACATGTTAAAGTTGTACACTATCACTACCAAGCATGAAAATATTATTAAATAAAGCAGAAGAGAACCTGTGATACTTACAGGGGGGCCTTTTGGTCCAGGGAATCCAACTGGACCCTGAGGTCCTTGAGGGCCCTGAAAACACATAAACGTTAAAGAAAATTTAACAATAAATCTTCAAGGGTATGTCTTTATGTCTTTTGTAGTTCACTTGGTCAAACAAAACACTCATGAATTTCCCCATTTTAGTTATGAAAGCGTGGAAATATAATATTTTGACCAGTCTAGCTTAGAACTGAAATGATTTAATTTTTTTGTTTGTTTTATTTTTTTTCTATTGTACATTTTCTTTCCTTACATTTTAAATGTTATCCCCTTTCCTGGCTTCTCCCAGCCCCCTGCCTCTATGAGGGTGTTCTCTCACCCATCCACCCACTCCCTCCCATCTCCTGCCCTGACTTTACGCTACACTGGGGCATTAAGCCTTCACAGGGTCAACAGCCTCTCCTCTTACTGATGCCCAAGGCTCTGCTATATATGTGGCTGGAGCCATGGGTCCCTCCATGTGTACTCTTTGGTTGGTGGTTTAGTCTCTGAGAGCTCTGGGGGGCGTCTGGTTGGTTTATATTGTTCTTCCTAGGAGTTGGGAACCCCTTCAGCTCCTTCAGTCCTTTTTCTAACTCCTCCATTGGGGATCCCGTTTGCATTCCAATGGTTGGTTGAGAGCATCTGATTTTGAGACAGCTATAACAGGCTCCTGTTAGCATACATTTCTTGGAATCAACAATATTGTCTGGGTTTGGTGACAGTATATGGGATGGAATCCCGGGTGGGGCCATCTAACTATGAGAAACTGCACAACACACCAACATTATTTCAAGAGAACTGTGAATATTTACTGTTTGTATAAAATGCTAATATTCCTACACAAGATGTATATATACATCCGGTTCGAAGACTGGGGGATACTGAGGAAGAGAGAACAGGAGGTAGACTCATCACAAATTTTACACGCAAGTATGGTCACCTCAGTTGGCATATACAATACTGGCCTTATCAACAGTCAGTCATGAAAGTCATGAGGTGGCTTGTTACTGAACTATGAGCTACTGAGAGAATCTGTGGGATTGGAATTCACACTCTTTATACTGTAACCCCTGCTGGTTCCAACAAGTGCTAAGAGACAGCTATAAACCAAGTTTCACATAGATGTGCTAGTTCATCACAGTGGGTGACAAAGGAAGCACAGACATGAAAGTGAGACTGGAATTTGAAGAGATGGGGTGATAAACAGTGGTGGGATGAAGTTGGGAGGAGTGCTATGGGAGAATGGTCAGTATGCCTTATGCACATATATGAAACGTGTCAAAGAACAAATTTAAGTAATCAAATATAATTAACAAAGCAATAGAGCATGTCCATCTCTCTGAGAAGTTTCACAGTGCATATTCTTTTAATGTTGGTTGCAAGCATTTATAAAGAGAGATATTAAATGAAGTTTCAATCAACCTCCAAACTGAAAACTCCAATGCACTCCAAAATAATTCTGAGTCTAGTAATATACAGATAACAGGAAGCATACATGATCATTACTAAAGCATTGTGGTACGCTTAGCCCTAGCAAACACGCTGGGGCAATAATTCTGTCATTTGTCAGTGTTGTTCTCTGCATTACACTATTTAGTACACAAGACAAGATGAACTCTGCAATTATTCTTATTAACATGCTACCCTACGAGGTATTTATAATACCACTCCTAGCTTGATATGGAATTAGTTATATCATTCAGGTTCTTATTTGCACATCTCTAAAATGCATAAAGTCCATTCAGTTATAGAGATTGTTTTGGTATCAAGAAAATGGATTGCTAAAAGTTAAGCCTAGACTTGCCAAGGACATGATTTATATCTATGAAATGAAGACATACAAAATGGGACATAATCAATATAAAATGTCTTGTGTAATAAGATGAGTGTTAAACTTACTGTTTGCAAAGCAAGAAAACAGCTTACTGAAGGAGGTGCTCAGGGTACTTTAGATTTTATGCTATCAGTTATGTCGTCACAAAAAGACTTTCACTAGCATTTTAATCCAATGCTACATTACAAATAAATATAAGCCTTTGATATTTATAGCATCTATATTATAATCAAAAGCTAAAGGATGAGGAACTATGGGAAGGGAACTGGGAAGGGGGAACTTATGGAATGTAAAGAAATAAAATGATTAAATGAATAAATAAATAAATATAGAAGAAAAAATAATGGTCTCAAATCTCCAATGAACGAGTATTAAGAATTAATAATTTACCCTCTTAAAACATGAAACCACTATTCTTCAAAATCTACATGAGAACTTAAACATTTAAAAAAATTCATTGTAAAACTAAGATTTTATTTAGTTGATAATTATTTGTAAGTCATACATGATTAATGTAATTCCAATATTTTGCCCTTTCTATTCCTTCTTCAACTTCTCACATTTCCCACAGTCCATTTCAAGCTTATAACAACTAATAACCAGTAATGCCCAGATGCACACACAAACACACATGCACACAACCTATTTACTTGTTATAGCCCATTTAGTGTTACTTGTCTGTATATGTATGCAGGACCGGCCACTTGGGACCAACCAGATGAAAAACAGGAGATGAGGTAAAAAAACCTTAGGTCAGCAAAAACAAACTATGTTTTAAAATGTCATAAATAGATCTTTTATATGCTAATTAAAAACTAATTTAAAAAACACATACATAAACGAGTGAAACATATTTAAAGTTCCTGCCAGAAAACGGGGGAGAGAATATGAATATAGGTGGCATTTACCACATACTGTAGCAATGCTATTTTCTCCCTATGTACAACCTGAATGATTCAATAACTTTATTAGGAATAAGTCATTCTAGGTTACAAATAAAGAAAAAGCAAAACAAAGAAACAAACAAACCCTTCATTCTTTTTTTTTTTTTTTTGGTTCTTTTTTTCGGAGCTGGGGACCGAACCCAGGGCCTTGCGCTTCCTAGGTAAGCGCTCTACCACTGAGCTAAATCCCAAGCCCCCAAACCCTTCATTCTTATCTTCAAAATGTACACTGTCGCTGATGTCTTTCTGAAAGTACTCACGTTGCCTAGTCATGCTATTTTGCAAATCAAGATGCACTTTCATTGGTGCTTTAAAGCATAATAAAACTTGGTCGTTACATGACTTGTTAAACTGTTCTATTAATTTAATGATTCATCCATTTAAAGTAAATATATCTTTTTACGACCATTACTTGAACCATCAAATATATCAAATATATACATTATTTATGAATTCAAAATGTGTGAGAGGAATCCACTTAATTTGGAAATAATTCATGTGGAGAGAAAAACATGTAGTGAGTAATTTAATTAAATATGAACTAGACCATAAAGAAACTTTAATTAAATGCTTACTCTTTTCTTTTAATTTTGTTACAAACGGAACCTAAATTTCACTTCACCTTTGGTTTAGAAACTCAAATTCTCATGATCAGTTTACTGTTATCCATCATAGGTGTTTCCATTTTTCATATGTGGCATATCAACCTTCAAGTTACAAATGAAAATGGAGAAAATGTGTGCTGGGAAGATGGCACAAACACAAAGACTTCTGTTTGAGCCACACAACCCCTTATAAAAAGCTTAACACCTGAGTCTGCATGTGTAATCTCAGTATTCCCAGGGGAGACAGAAAGCACAGGCAGATGAATCTTTGGACTCTCCTAAGCCAAATAAGACAGCACACAGAGCAGAATAACAGTAACGAGAAAATGACTCAAAAAAAAAAAAAGGTAGAAAGCCAGAAATCATCTCAGAGGTTATCCTCTAATATCACGCATGAACTCTCATTCACACACACTGATGCCCATGGACTCATGCATAATTGTACAACTTACACCCGAAATACCTATAAAATGACATCAGCTTAATTTAATAATACATGAAGTCACTATATAAAACTAAGACCCAGTGTAGGAGAATTCTAGGTTGCTGAAGTGGGAGTGGGTGAATGGGTGGGGGAGCATCCGCGTAGAAGCAGGGAGACGGGATGGGGTTTGTAGAGGTGAAACTGGGAAGGGGAATAACATTTGAAGTGTAAACAAAAAAATAGTCAAAAAATAAAATATAAAACTAAGACAGATTACAATACTTTTTGATGTGCTATAAATTTTTAAATTCAAAATTCTTGCAAGGCGATGGCTTTCAAATAACATTGCTCTAATAATGCTCTCTCTTGCCAAAGCACTCAAACCAAGGTCCTGGTTGTTCAGCTGTATTTGGTTTTACTTCATATCAACTGAAAATCAATTTACTAAATAGTTTTTTTATTTACTGGAATAGATGTTTTATCTTGACTTGAATGTGATATTGATCATGACTTAATGGCTACTGGTACTTGCATTTTACCAACATCATGTTATTGCCAGCTCCAGAGACAAATTGACCACAAACATGCAACTCAGGGGAAAGCATGGGAACCAAAGTATATTTCAAATAAAATCTCTATTTTTATTGGCATGTTCTACCTTCAGCCTATTATACACGTTATTTTTCTAATTTTTATAAAAATTGTTTGCCCCTGGCCTAGCAAGTTTTAAGTTGGCAGGGGAAAGGAATTATAAAAAGTAAGAAACGGTAGATGAATGTGTCTTGTAGACTTATGTACCCTCTTGTAGAATCTAAATATTTATTAAAGCATTCATTTTCATTGTGCCTCATGTGACTGTGCTATACGTACCCTTTCGCCTGGTGGGCCAGGAGGGCCATCACCACCTGATGTACCCTGGCAACAAAGCAAAGGAAAAGTGTGAAAAGAGAATCTAAGGTGAACCTGCTACTCAGACTTCGTTCCTCTACAAGGATTTGCAACACAAATCACAGTAAGTTCGGATGATACCTTCGGCCCAGGTTTTCCTGTGGGACCTCTGGCGCCTCTGGAACCTCGAGGACCCTACATAAGAGATGAGAAGAAAAAACTGACACAGTGACAAGCAAATCCAAAAACCAGGTGGAAGCTAACACCAAAATGTAAATCACTGTAGTAAAACAAAGTACCCACCGTTGGACCACGTTGTCCTCGGGGGCCTGGTTTGCCAGCAATTCCCTGACAAAGACAATTCATAGAATTTCAGTGTGTAGTATGCACAGTCAATGGGGATGAGAAACAGACACTCAAGTAGGGACATGCTCACTAGTGATCTTGGGACAATATACTTATGCACCATACCCGGGCACCTTTCTCCCCGTTGGCACCTGGAAATCCAGGAAATCCAGTGGATCCCTGAAAGAAGAAAAGTAATCATCAATGAATATGATAATTTCCTTCTTCGTGTCACAAGTTGCATTAATTTTAGTAAGCATGGATTTGGTCTTAGATGGTAGTATTCAAGTAAGAAGCATGTTCTTGCTTTGGAAGTGTATGATAAAAAAATATGACATTTAAAAACAAATGCATTTTGATCACTACACAAGGTGCCTTCTTGAATTCGAAAGCGAACTTACAGTGACATCTGAAAGCCTGCAGGCATGAATTGATAAAAAATATTTTAGTATTAAATTTAAAACCAAAGGATTAAGTTACATTTTTTATTCTCAAATAGAAGGTGAAGGATATTTTATGAAAATATATTTCAATTTAATATTTCATACATTTTCTCAAATTCTAAAAGAAAATCATATTTTCGTAAAGTACAGTAACAGCTTAAGTATGTCCTTAATTAATGCTAATACATTTGTACAAGTACCTCTTTAATAGACACATATTTGATTTAAAGCTGTTTTATATTATGGGAGATGAAAAGCTTTATTTACATTTTCTAACTGGTTTTGAATATTATAACATTCGTTTGGTAACATAAGTAAGAAATAAATCTATGTTTGGAAATCCAAAGAACCTAATTCATATCTTATGCTTCCCAACAGCATCCAAGAATGAAAGGGAATGTCTCCTACTCTGATCTATTTATTGTTACAGGGAGAGCAAAGATCTATTAGGACTTTTTTTTTAAGTGTTCATAATTCTGGAAAATGGGAAACAAATTCAAAGAGGAAAAATAACACTGGGAATTGTAATATCCTTGTAAACAATATACCATCATCAATTTACTCCTAAATTATAAATACCTCACAGTCATGGATTATGTCTGTCAGGTATGACCAGTCAAATACAGCATTGAAGAACCATTTAAGTAAGTGTTTAAAGTCAAACATAATAACGTTATATTTTTTTATCTTTATTAAATTGGGTATTTATTTACATTTCAAATGTTATTCCCTTTCCCGGTTTCCAGGCCAACATTCCCCTAACCCTTCCCCTCCCCTTCTATATGGGTGTTCCCCTCCTCATACTCTCCCCATTACCGCCCTCCCACCAACAATCCCGTTCACTGAGGGTACAGCCTTGGCAGGGCCAAGGGGTTCCCCTTCCAATGGTGCCCCTACTAGGCTATTCATTACTACCTATGAATTTGGAACCCAGGGTCAGTCCATGGGTAGTGGCTTAGTCCCTGGAAGCTCTGGTTGGTTCGCATTGTTGTTCATATCCGGTCTTAAGCCCCTTCCGCTCTTTCAGTCCTTTCTCTGATTCCTTCAATGGAGGTTCCATTCTCAGTTCAGTGGTTTGCTGCTGGCATTCACCTATGTTTTTGCCATATTCTGGCAGTGTCTCTCAGGAGAGTTAAACTTCCGGTTCCTGTCAACCTTCACTTCTTTGTTTCATCCATCTTATCTAGCTTGGTGGCTGTATATGTATGGGCCTCATGTGGGGCAGGCTCTGAATGGGTGTTCCTTCAGTCTCTGATCTAAACTTTGCCTCCCTATCCCCTCCTAAGGGTATTCTTGTTCCCCTTTTAAAGGAGTGAAGCATCCACATTTTCGTCATCACTCTTGAGTTTCATGTGTTCTGTGCATCTAGAGTAATTCAAGCATTTGGGATAATATCCACTTATCAATGAGTGCATACCATGTGTGTTTTTCTGTGATTGGGTTACCTCACTCAGAATGATATTTTCCAGTTCCAACCATTTGCCTATGAATTTCATAAAGTCATTGTTTTTGATAGCTGAGTAATATTCCATTGTGTAGATGTACCACATTTTCTGTATCCATTCCTCTGTTGAAGGGCATCTGGGTTCTCTCCAGCTTCTGAGCATAGTGGAGCACGTGTCTTTGTTATATGTGGGGCATCTTTTGGGTATATGCCCAAGAAAGGTATAGCTGGGTCCTCAGGTTGTCCAATGTTCAATTTTCTGAGGAACTTCCAGACTGATTTCCCGAATGGTTGTACCAGTCTGCAATCCCACCAACAATGGAGGAGTGTTCCTTTTTCTCCACATCCTCTCCAGCATCTGATGTCATCGGAGTTTCTGATCTTAGCCATTCTGACTGGTGTGAGGTGGAGTCTCAGGGTTGTTTTGATCTGCATTTCCCTTATAAATAAAGATGTTTAACATTTCTTTAGGTGCTTCTCATTCATTCAATATTCCTCAGCTGTGAATTCTTTGTTTACTTCTGTACCCCATTTTTTAGTAGGGTTATTTGGCTCTCTGGAGCCTAACTTCGTGAGTTCTTTGTATATTTTGTATATAAGCCCTCTATCAGTTGTAGGATTGGTAAAGATCTTTTCCCAATCTGTTGGTTGCCATTTTGTCCTAACGACAGTATCCTTTGCCTTACAGAAGCTTTGTAGCTTTATGAGATCCCGTTTGTCGATTCTTGATCTTAAAGCATAAGCCATTGGTGGTTTGTTCAGGAAATTTTCTCCAGTGCCCATGTGTTTGAGATTCTTCCCTACTTTTTCTTCTATTAGTTTGAGTGCATATGGTTTGATATAGAGATCCTTAATCCACTTGAACTTAAGCTTTGTACAGGGTGATAAGAATGGATGGATCTGCAATCTTCTACATGCTGACCTCCAGTTGAACCAGCACCATTTGCTGAAAATGCTATCTTTTTTTTCCATTTGATGGTTTTGACTCCTTTGTCAAAAATCAAGTGACCATAGGTGTGTTTGTTCATTTCTGGGTCTTCAATTCTAATCCAATGTTCTATCTGCCTGTCTCTGTACCAATACCATAGAGTTTTTATCACTATTTCTCTGTAATACTGCTTGAGTTCAGGGATAGTGATTCCCCCTGGAAGTCGTTTAATTGTTGAGGATAGTTTTAGCTATCTTGGGTTTTTTCTTATTCCAGATGAATTTGCAAATTTTTCTGTCTAACTCTATGAAGAATTGGGTTGGTATTTGGATGGGGATTGAATTGAATCTGTAGATCACTTTTGGTAAAATGGCCATTTTTACTGTATTATCCTGCCAGTCCATGAGCATGGGAGATCTTTCCATCTTCTGAGATCTTCAATTTCTTTTTTCAGAGACTTGAAGTTCTTATCATACAGATCTTTCACTTGCTTGGTTAAAGTCACACCAAGGTATTTTATATTATTTGGGACTATTATGAAGCGTGTCATTTCCCTAATTTCTTTCTCAGCTTGTTTCTCTATTGTGTAGAGGAAGGCCACTGATTTATTTGAGTTAATTTTATACCCAGCCACTTTGCTGAAGGTGTTTACCAGGTTTAGTAGTTCTTTGGTGGAACTTTTGGGGTCACTTAAATATACAATCCCAACATCTGCAAATAGTGATATTTTGAATTCTTCCTTTCCAATCTGTATCCCTTTGATCTCCTTTTGCTCTCTGAGTGCTCTGGCTAGGACTTTGAAAACTATACTGAATAAGTAGGGAGAGAGTGGGCAGCCTTGTTTAGTCCCTGATTTTAGTGGGATTGCTTCAAGTTTCTCTCCATTTAGTTTAGTGTTAGCTACTGGTTTGCTATATATGGCTTTTACTATGTTTAGTTATGGGCCTTGAATTCCTTTTCTTTCCAGGACTTTTATCATGAAGGGGTGTTGAATTTTGTCAAATGTTTTCTCAGCATCTAATGAAATGATCATGTGCTTTTTATCTTTCAGTTTGTTTATATAGTAGATTACTTTGATGGTTTTCAGTATATTAAACTATCCCTGCATCCCTGGGATGAAGCCTACTTGATCATAGTGGATGATTGTTTTGATGTGCTCTTGGATTCTGTTTGCAAGAATTTTGTTGAGTATCTTTGCGTCAATATTCATAAGGGAAATTGGTCTGAAGTTCTCTTTCCTTTTTGTGTCTTTGTGTGATTTAGATATAACAGTAATTGTGGCTTCATAGAAGGAATTTGGTAGCTCTCCATCTGTTTCAGTTTTATGGAATAGTTTAGATAGTATTGGTATGAGGTCTTCTATGAAGGTCTGATAGAATTCTACTCTGAACTCATCTGGACCTGGGCTCTTTTTGTTTGCGAGACTTTTAATGACTGCTTCTATTTCTGTAGGAGTTATGGGGTTGTTTAAATGGTTTATCTGTTCCTGATTTAACTTCGGTACCTCGTGTTTGTCTAGAAATTTTCCATTTCCTTCAGATATTCATGTTTTTTTGAATATAGGCTTTTGCAAAAGGATGATGAGTTTTTGTATTTCCTCTTATTCTGTTGTTATGTCTACCTTTTCAATTCTGATTTTGTTAATTTGTACACACTCTCTGTGTCCTCTGGTTATTCTGGCTAAGGGTTTATCTATCTTGTTGATTTTATCAAGGAACCAGCTATTAGGACATCTTAACACTTTGAAGTTTGTGGGAGATATGAAAAAAGAAGTTCAGCATTCATCAATGCAGGTATGTGAGATATAAAATGATAATATTAGAAAGTGAACAGTGATTGTTTAGAAATGTAATAAGCCCATAAGAGCATTTAATATAAATGGCTATATTTTACTAGTGAAATATAGGTTAATCCCAATAATAAAATTCCTCCATTTCTTGTTTGGGAAATGCCCAAACTTTTCTCAGAGTTATTTTCCACCATTATCCAGGCAGTTTTAGGTCTTTATTAAATAAATAAAGAGAGAAGATTGAATTTTAACCCCTTTCCAACATTTTGTAAATGTTATCCTAAAATGGTATGTGTATGGGGGAGGGGTTGCAAAAAAATCTATCTTTCTTATATAAACAATTGTATGGATGAAATCTAATATTGTGTAAGATGACTAGCTGAGAGAATGCAGATTTTTATAATTTTTACACATCTCCATGTACTTTGGCATACAGCAATATTCTTTGATTTCTTTGTTTTTGTGTTTTTAAATCAACTTCTTTACATTGGATTTCTCCCCAAAATATTGTCTCCAAAGTTGTAAAAGGCAAAAATAAATTAGGATAGACTGTAATACTTTTAAATATTGGAAGTAGCATTCCAGACTTCCTGAAGCTGACGCTTAGGAATCATTTCAGTGGCCTCTACAGATGACCCACACTGAATTATGGAGAAAAATTAGAAGCAAGAAGTTTGAATGCACAAGAGAAAATTCACCTGTAGACCCATAAAGAAGGTGCTGAGCTCTGTTGCCACTTGAAGACGGCAAATGCTTCATGTTTAGCAAACAAGCGAGTCAAGAAAATTGGGATGTTTCACCTCAATACTGAGTCAAATAATGATGTAAAGTGTACAAATTACTGTTTGTATGATTTGATTTTCAGTATATTTTGTGTTTCCTATAAAAGTGCTTTTGATTTACTTGAGAGCAAATAATATATAAGTTCTAAATGGTAAGAAATACTTGGCACATTACTATTAAAGTTTGAAACCTTCCATTTCCATTTTTTTCTTCAAATGCACTGGAAGCCATAACTCTTAGTTGCAGGGTGACTAAGAATTTAACATGCAAGTCTGATCTGATATGTAGATGACATTCACTACTGAAATTTTATATGTAAACAAATATGTCTGCTCTGATCAGAAGAAACTACCCTATTTACAAATACACTATGAAAATTTTTCTTAATATTAATATATGTCTTGAAATCATTTTTCCATAGTATGTGGGAAAACCCAGGAAAATGTTCAAGCCCTCCATTTTTTTATGTAAGGTGTTATCAACAAAGTCCATAATACACATTCAAGTAAACAGTACCTTTAAAATATCAAAAACAGTAAATAAAAGACCAGGCCCAAGTTAATGCTGAAACATTCTGTCAATAAATAAAAAGTTTGCAAAACTACTTGGTCTACTGACTATAGAAATATTCTACTTTAGAATAAGCTTTTGGTTCTGAGACAATTATTATCTTTTATTACATTTGGTGGTTTGGCTTCCCAGCTTACTTTGCTTCTCAGACAGTGTTTAACTAAAGGCCTTGAAGAACTTAATTTAGCATCCAAAGTTGTTTGTTTTTTTTATTTTTATGAAACACTAACGTCTATTAAATCTTCACTGGCTTCCATATAGGAAAAAAGCTTAATGTTCTCTTTGGTCTCCAATGCGACCAACCCATTTTTGTTTTTTGTTTTTTGTTTTTTTTTAATGAGAAGCGAAATATTCTTATCGCTGCAAAATAAAAGTGGTGTGAAATTGAGCTGCCTAAGTTTAGGCATTGAGGTTAAAGCACCATCTCATTGTGAGAAAAAACATTTTCCTTTTGTCAGCTCTTATATCTTAATAGTAAGAATTCAGAGAATACTGATGAAAAAATTGATACGTAATGGAAAAAATGGATTACATAATTTCATATAAACCTGCAAGGTACAACTGTGCTCATTTAAATGACATTACGACTGTTTCCTATCATTTTTAAGTCAAAGCGAATGAATATTATGATTGCTATGCATTTAGTGAACAGATAAATAATTCACAATATAAAATAAAAATACGTTTATGGATTTGGGTTGTGCAACAAATGGTTCTCTACAGATATAACCGTTGTGAATTCTTAATATTTGAAAAGAGTGCAAATGGGATTCTGGGCAATATATTACAAATAAGGTGGAAAATAAGTGATGAGCATTTTAAAACTAAAACACATTTAAATGACTCTCACATCACTTTAAAAATACATCTTTTTGAATAAGAAATAAATGGCTTCTTGGAAACATAATAACCAAATCACATGGAAAGCCTAATGTAGACTGTGTCTGAAGGTGAGTGAAAACTGGCTTTCAGTTGTGGATGGAAGTTTTGCCACCCACAAGTTATCTATGAAGTTTATTAACACATGCTTAAGGTTGTAGTATAATTAGAATTATATTATCATGTGCCTCTTACACTTGCTATGCTTAGCTATTAAAATAGAAAAGTAAAGAAAACATATTAGAACAGCGATACATCCCATGTACATATACTTAAAGAATGAACTAAGTATGATGGTACATGCCTCTAATTCATGCATACTGGGACTGGATCAGGAGGACTGGGAGTTCTATGCCACCATAGACTGTATAGTAGGGTACCATCTCTTTAAAAAAGAAATAACTACCCCCAAATTAATTAAAGATTTCATATCAATTCTATAGCTATCAAAATAATTAGTCAATACATGAAGGCTAGTCAGTAACAGTTTTTATAAGCTGAAGAATATTCCATGTTTCAAAACAAGCAGACAATTATATTTATTTATTGTTAAAAGGTTTATAAATATTTCAATATCACAAACTAAAATTTGAGTAGTACAGTTGATTGTACCCCAACAGATAAAAACAAGGAAAAACTTTTGAAAGCTGTAACATCATTTTTATTGCCCGAAAAGCATCTGATAAGATACATTAAGAATCTTCCACAAATCCTAGATTACATGAACATTTCCTAAGTCCAAAGACAAGTAAGTGTCTACAGGAGAAACATATGGGAAGGGATCAATCAAAGGAACGTGTGAAAAGAAAGTCCTGGAAGGATGAATCCTCAAGCCCAAGAAACCAGGACGTAGCATAAGCTACAAGAAACCAGGACACATTCTCTCCTTGAGTTTTTGGAGAGTATTTGGTCCCAACAGAACCTTAATCACAGACTTCTACTATTAAGAAAGGCGATGGTAAAATGTTCTTTTGCTCTAACTCACCAAAGATTTGTTACAACACTCTTAGGAAATGTATGTTGGTATAATGGAGAGTCAATTATCTTAAAAATAATGGAACAGAGCCAGCTATATGGCTCACTGTTTATGGGCACTTTCCACCTGAGAACCAGAGTTTGATGCCTGGAACTCACATAGTAGAAAGAAAGAATTCATCCCTGAGAACGGTCCCCTGTCCCTCATATATGTGCCTTTGGATGTGAGCACACATGTACATACACAAAAAATAAATAAATAAAAATTAAATGGCTCAAACCACAATGGTAATAGAAATAAAATAAAATGGTATTTTCCATATAACATCTACTGTGTAATTAAAAATATTTTAGTGTTCTTCCCTCACATGTTCTTATTCCAACTGTCAAAGGAAAAAATTTTTCTTTCATAAAAATCCTGTGTCCAGAGTTTCTCCAAGACATAACATAAGCAAGACTCTCCAAGCACACTCCGGGTGTGTGTGTGTGTGTGTGTGTGTGTGTGTGTGTGTGTGTGTTTTATTATACATGGATGTTTATTTTTTTATTTGGTGATAAGTATTAAATTGAAGAAAACTGCATTTTATTCTTTCTTTTCTCCTGATCTAAAAATAAGTTTCTAAGTTTAGATTGTTAATTTAACTGTTTATCACATAGACATATAAATTTCAAATTATTTTACCTTTGGACCTTGTCTTCCTGGATATCCTGGCAATCCTGGAACCCCAAGTTTTCCCTAAAATTATGAAAAACAAACAATAAAAATACACAGCCTATATAGAATTGTTTCTGCGACAATTTTCTGGATATTTGAACAAAGAATTTGAATAATTGAAATAATGCAAATATTTACACTACATTATTTTCATGAAAATTTTCATAAAATTGTTACAATGTATATATTTTAAATATTTATAAACACCTAATAACTACTGTTGTATAAATGATTGTAACTTAAGAGAAGAACATTCTCATGTACTTATAAGTCTTAAAGCATAACCAAAGACAACTAACTTTTTAATTAAGCATGAATTTGTTAGTTGATATAATTGGGAATACATTCAGAACTTACCATGCCAATTAAAAAAATCTTTATGATAACATTTCTATCATATTCTCACTAAAAATCAAATAATTAGGTAATTTGTTATTAACTAAAATCTAAATAATTGTGTTTGATAACTCCTAATTAAATCTGAAGAAAACAAGTAATTTGTATAAAAACTGGGTAAATCTGGGTTAATATATTCAGGATGTATTAAGAGCTATAGTGAATGGTGACAGTTTACATGGAATGTTATTCCACTAAAGGGTATTTGAATATATAACTATATTTTTCAGGTCTAATGAATTTATCCCTCATTTTGAAATTGTTGAAACAAATTTAGATTACAACTAATTCAAAAAATATGCAACTAATACTGTGGCTTAAGAAGGTTTTCTGATAAATTCGTCCCCAAATAATTCTTCCCTATAAAAAAAAACAAACAAAAACTACAAGTAAGAAAATAATGAATTGTTTTAAATTTGGTGGAGTTCTGGACATCACTTTTTATAACAAAATCATAAGTAATAATACAGAATGTTTTTCCTTAATTTTTTAAACTTTAGCACAATCAGTATCATTATTTAAAATGCACATTTTCAAAAAAAAGTAGAAGAAAATGAAAGCCCAAATTTATATATGCAATGTTAAAACATAAACAAAACATTTAGAGAAAACCAAAAGTTTTGCTGGAAAAAAATCAGGGAAGAGCATGGCATATGACCTTGTCATTACAGATAAGAAAAAAGTTGTATGAATTATAGCTGAACCTGCATAGATAAGCAATTCCCACATGGAGAATATGCAAATAAGCCCTACAAAACTTGCTTTTAATGATGTCCCCTTGGATATATTAAGTTACCATAGCTTATTTCGTGATTTTATGCCACCAATTTCAAGGCAAATGGAATTCCCGAGTGATCACAAAGCAATCTGTACTCTATATTAATTGCCACATCAGATTGTATAACTGTATTGACTTTAGAATTCTTTTGAAATGAATCCAGATAACACATATTCTTTTAAATGATGATGTTATAAATGCCAGGAATAGACATGCAACAATGAGATGCTGCACGTGGAGAATCATAGAGCAATGCTTGCTTTAGAATCATATCTGGGACCATTTTTATGTAAGAGTAGAGCTGAGAAGCATGTCATCAAAGAAGCTTGATCACGTGACAGTGAACATCAGAAGAAAAAATAAGAAGGAGGAGGGAGGAAGGAAGAAAGAAGAAAGAGGAGGAGGAAGAGGAAGGGGAAGGGGAAAGGGAAGGAGAAGGAGAGGTGAAGGAGAAGGAGAGGAGAAGGAGAAGGAGAGGTGAAGGAGAAGGAGAGGAGAAGGAGAAGGGGAAGGAGAAGGAGAAGGAGAAGGAGAAGGAGAAGGAGGAGAAGGAGAAGGATCTAACAGCCTTCAAGCTTCAAGCATTGGCTTCCTAGAATCTCTCCTCCCTGACTATATAACACAGTGGTGATCAGTTCAGCAGAGGCAACGGTCTTCAAAGCATGTGTACTGTAAAACTGGTACATCAGTGATTAGAGGTGGGACAGACAATCATTATTGTCCTCACAATGTCTACACAAAACCAACGAATCTTCCTTCAAAGTCAGAAAGTGTGCAGGTGGAAATATTACAACTTTATGTTGACTAGGATTTCTTTATTTTCCTGACAACAAGTTATTGCTGGGGAAGAATATATATACAAAGAAAAGAAATCATATGAATTACATCCACAGGATAGAAAAGCTATTTATGCTTTCTTAATGTATATATATTTCTCTATCTATCTACATACTTTAACTAATACCTCATGAAAATATGTTAATATATAAAAAGAAAAACACCCACTTTGTTCGTGATATAAATGTAATTTGGTTTGGTCTGAAACAACAGGTAAGCCATCACTCAATGTTTCTTTAATATTTAGCACATTTATTCTCTAAAACGAATATGGGTAAGTTTACAAACTATCTGTTCCTGATTACCCCATGGAAGGTCTGAGAGTTTATATATGCTTGGCCCAGGGAGTGGCACTTTAGGAAGTGTCGCTTTGTTGAAGTAGGTGTGTCACTCTGATCATGGGTCCAATTCCTAGCTGCCTGGAACAAGAGGTGGAACTCTTAGGCCCTCCAGTCCCTCATCTGCCTGGACACTGCCATGCCCTACATGGATAATAGTAGACTTACCTCTGACCTGTATGCTAGCCCCAATTAAATATTGTCCTTATTAGAGTTGCCTTGGTTATGGTGTCTGTTTACAGCAGTCAAACCCTACCTAAGACAGGAGAATAAAGACCAATGTGGCCAACTCACGAGCAAGTGTCCTGCCCTTGCTCTAAGAGTACTTCACCCTAAATACAAGTACTTTGCTTTAATAATATAAATGTTTATAATTACCCAGAGCACTCTCTATATATATAATCTGAGAGATAAATGGCCACCAACCTTCTCTCCTGCTTGGCCAGAGGGACCTGGGTCTCCAGTTGGGCCTGCACGGCCTTTGGGGCCTTCAGGGCCATCTTCTCCTCTTGGACCAACTTGACCCACTTCGCCCTGAAATGCAAAGTAACATTGTGTATTCATTTAAAACATGAACAGAGATGTAGGTAGAGATTCTAGTCTATTTGAGAATCAGGTTTTATGACTCTCGGTTTGTTGCTTCATGTTTTGTTTGCTCGCATGCTTGCATTTGAAAAGGGGGTTGAAGTAGTTTGACACCAACAAGCATTTCATTATTGAATTAATACCGGAATGTGGCCTAATATTCAAAAAGCTGCAGAAGCTTGGTGGTACCATGTGTACTTCCAGAATGTTTCATATATGGGGGATGAGGAGAAGAAGGGAGAGAGGAAGGGGGAGGGAGAGAGGAGAGAAGGGGAAAAAGGAGCAAGAAGGGAGAGAAAGATGAGAAAGAATGAAGAACAAAGATTTGAAAGCAGTTTTGGAATCTATCATTTAGAACAAAAGAGTCTTCCCTTTGGACTTCTTAAAAATGTAATGAACACAGTAGAAGCTCAGTTTCAACCCCGGACATGAGTTTCACAGAATCCCAACTACTCTGAGGTCTGCTTCTTTGATCAGATAGATTGTGTATTCATATGAGTTATAAAATGAATCTTCCCTGTAATGTATTTAATGTGTACCAGGTCAGTCAATCCATTTCCAAACAACTTATTACCAGATATAAATTGTGTAAAAACACTATCTTTACACTCTGTAATTCTGAATATCATAAAAAATTAAAATGCATGAGAGTTGCACAATATGGCTCTCAAACATCAAAGTTAATAATATGTACACAAAATTTAAAATAAAACCACATTTCTTTCTTCTACTCCTTTGATCATGCTATTCTGAAACTGCCATAAACAATACTACTCGATTTTATGTAGATATTGTTCAGGTTAGAGCTTAATGAATCCATTGTTGAGGTGAGACTGCCAAAAATGTATTTGGGTATATAGATCAGTAGGAGAATGCTTGTCTAGCATTTTCAAAATGCAGAATTACATCTTCAACACTAGGAAAATGCATTTAGTACACATATCCTTCTGAAACTTCTATTAAGCATAGCTCTTCTTACAAGCATGTCAAACATGCTGAGTGGTTCATGTCCTTAATCTCAGTACTCAGAAGGCAGAAGCAAGTGGTCTTTTTGAATTTGATGCTAACCAGGGCAATATAATGAGTGCAAGTCTAGCTATGGTTACAAAGCAAGGCTCTGTCTTAAAACAATAACAAAAGCAAAGTTTAAGGAAAAGGATGTATAGGGAGTATTTAGTTAATGTATAGTTGCATAAAAGCATCTAGCAACTAACACAAATCTGTCAAATTACTGGAAGTCAGATGTTTTAAGTTCTTTCCCCATGAAATCTATACTTTTAACATGATGGTTTAATTAGAAAGCAACCCAATAGGTTATATACATACATAAATTCATACATTTATATGCTCCTATAAAAAGTAACAGAACATAGAAAAACACTGGCACTACAAACATATTGTCCACTCATTACCTAAGAACTAAAGTCAACTGTCTCTAATATTTCACTTAACCTTTGTTTTCTGTATTTAATGCTAAGAAAAATATATGTATACATTGTGCTATCTAGTATTTATGTTGACTTGAAACAAGTTAATGACATTCTAGAAAAAGAACTTCAGTTGAGGAAATGCCCCCACCAGATTGGCCTATACACTTTTAGGTGTGTATTTTCTTTATTAAAGATGGATGTCGAAGGTTTGTGGGATGACAGGAACAATGGTTCTGGGTAAAGTAAGAATGACAAAGCTATTAAGAGCAAGGCAGTGGACAGCAGTCTTTCATAGCTTTTATACTTTTTTTACTTTTTCATAGCTTCATAGTTTTTGCTCCTTCCTCCAAGTTCCTCTCCTGCCTCGATTCCCCCCTAACTTCTATCAGCGACAGACTTTTCCCTGAAACTGTCAGGAAAATAAACCCTTTCCTCTTTAAGTTTCTTTTGACCATGGTGTTTTATCACAGCAGTAGAATCCTTACTTAAAAGACACAGTGTGTTAAAATATATAGAATATTGCAAAGTTCCTTTCTACTCACTCTGTCACCTTTAAGACCCATGTCACCTTTGAATCCTGGAAAGCCATCTTCACCCTAAAAATATCATGAATAAGGAAAACTTTAATCAATAATTAGAATCACTCAAAATAAACCTATATAAAATGAATATTAATAATCAGAAGCTCCTGTGAAATATAAGTTCCAGTCATGTAACCACACCGTGGCTTCTGTTCCATCCCTGAACTAATCAATTATCTTCAGAGTCCTACTATCCTTCTGCAATGGGTATAAGTCACAGAAGTTTTCACAAATATATTCATTAATTCTTTCCTGTGTCTTAGAGAAAGTAATTATTCTTTTACACTAGCATTTCTTTCAAATTTTTGAAACAAAAATAAATATTTAAATAATTTTTGTTAACACAAATTAATGATCTTGAGAATATGCTTTTACACTTTGTACATAAGAATATTTGTGATGTTCAGTTTTTTCCAATGGGGTGACACTGGGACTATAAAACACTCCAGGGACGATCTCATATTCCGGAGGAGTTGACCAACATGTAATGGTCTACATAATGTTCTCTGTGTTTTTATTACTTACAGTTCTTGATTTGTTTTATATTGTTTTCTGTTTGGCTATTTTTTTATTTTATCTTAATGTGTTTGGTGGGGTTGTTCGTTTGTGAAAGAACTTACAGTTAGGAGGGTAGGGAGGAAGAAAGGATCTGAAAAGACTTGGGGTAGCAGAAGAATATGATCAAAGTATATTTAAATTTAAAATATTTTAAATAATAAAATATAATAAAAGAAGAAAGAATATTCATGGTGATATGCAGTTTGCATCAAATAAACACCTTGTGTCTCCCATTGGTCTCTGAACTGTGTTGTGTTATTTGGTGAGGAAGCAAATTCACAATTTCCCTTACACATCGAGGTTGACAATTTTCCCATCCCTTGCTCAGAAAGATGATGCTGAATGCGGGCATCCTGATGCAGATGGAAGAGACAGTTTGACTACAGAAACATTTCCTGCTACTCATCCATAAATTTGAAAGTTTCAGAGGTAGTCTTAATGCTTCTTTAATTTCAAGGAAGGAATTTCAAGGTATCTTTTTTATCAATTATTAATTTCATAATATTTTAAATAGAAATTTATTGTGTTCAAAATCATGTAAAGCATTTTGAGAACAATTTTTCTGGTACCAACAATAGTTGTAGATAGTCCACCACACAGTTTTATTAGTTCTCTGAGAATTTTGTACAATATATTTATGCCCTTCTTCAATACCTCCCAGACACAGAACCCTCCCTATTTATTCAATGTTATATTTTATCTTTTTAAATATTTCTTATTTTTGAGATCATACTACAATTATTTATTTCCCTTTTCCCTTTCCTCCCTCTAAATCTTCACATATACTCCTCCTTGTCTCTTTCAAGTTCTTTGTCTCTTTTTCATCAATTATTAATATGTGAATATATGCAGACATTATGACATATATAAAATGGCCATTTAAACACATACTAAAGTAATAGCTCTATTTTAATTTCCAAATACTCCCTAACAGTGGGATTGGGAGTCTCTCTGGTTATTTTGCCTACTTTTTGGGACCCTTTCACTCCTACAGGGTTGCATCAGCCAGCCTTGCTATGAGGGTTTTGGTGTCTAGTCTTATTGTAACTTGTACCATGTTCTGCTGATATCCATGATAGGTCTGTTCTTTTCCAAAGGGAAACTGGAGGAGTGGATTTGGGGAAAGGGCAGGTAGGAGAAGAATTGGGAGAAATGTAGGGAGGAGAAAATATGAGTAGGGTGTATTGCATAAGAAAAGAATAAAACAAAATTAAAAGGAAAAGAAAAGAAGGAAGCTTCTAAAGATAATAACAAATAACAATAAAACAAAATAAGATATTAATATTTTAATGATGAATGTAAGTTAGCCCCTCACACACCATGATTTAACCTTTAATCATTCCTTTTGCCCTTTAAGTTAACCATCTTTCCATTGCCATCCATGTCCTAGGATTGAGTTGCAAAGACTGGGATTAGAGTTGTTGTACCATATCCTTCATACATTATCTGGGACTCACTCCTTTGCATTCTAACCCAGTCATATTTTTAACTGAAGACTCAACTCATAATTCCAATTTGATATTCTCTTGAGTTATTTTTTTATAAAATTAACTTTGCGTGTGTGTGCTCCAAAATAGATATGTATTATGAGAAAAAACATATCTTTTGGCTGTTAATCACAATAGACCATTGCTTCCACTAAGTAAGAGCAGCAATTATCATTCTTTATTAGGCATTAGGTCTATTTTAGATCTGTTTGACAACTTAGGAACCTAGATATCCAATAATCACTAAGTGAACATATGGAAAAATATTCAAGTTTCAGTTTGCAATTTATGAATTAAAAAAAAAGGCCAAGAAAATGTCATAGCTTCAACTATAAAGACTACATGAAATGTGAACCCAAGGCTCATGTCCTTAATGTTTGATTTTTTGCTTTGAAGACTGTGGTCATTCAGAAGCAGTGGCCACTTTGGCAGAAGGAGTTCACCAAGGCAGTATTTGAGCATTGTTATCAGCCTCACGTTCCTACCATGAACCCTCTGCACAGATGGAGACCTATCCGCCATAGCTTCCCCACCATGATTGACAGACACTAATGAAATCATGGCTTCAAACAAAACCTCTTAATTATTTCATCCTTGGTTTTTGTTATTGTAGTTTGTTATTGTTGTAGTTTTAATGTTTCTCAAAAGACATTTAAGACAGAATAAAGAGGCAACTCACAAAACATTAGAAAACAAATATAAAAAGGCCCAAAAAATAAGTATATTAAAGAATGATCACATCAATACTCAACATCACTAATCATTAAAAAATGCAAATAAAACTTAATGGGAGATTGCAGTTAAATATAATGAAAGAATATATGTGTTGATGAGAATGTAAAGCTATCTGAAGTTTGTGTGCTATGAGTGAAAACGTAAAGTGGGTGGGCTACAAAATTATAAAATTAAAGTGAAAATTTTAGATCTGAACATGATCAAGACAAATGGATGCAGGATCTAGATGTATTTATTCACCAGTGGTTGTGGGCATAATTAGTAAAATATAGTAGCAATCAAAGCATCCATTGATTCACTAATGAACAGACAAAAACAGCTGGTATATGTGATGAAATGATATTTAACTTTAAAGGAAAGGAGGATTTAGCTACTGTGCAAATTTGAGGACCTTGAATGGTTGCATCAAATATTTTGATGCAGGGAAATGCAAAGACTAAACCGGAAAATGGGGACAAAAACCTACAATGTCTAAATTGAGAGTCTGCAGACTTTTTTTCCTAAGGAGTAAATCATGATGCTTTCATGGGCTTTTAAAGAGCAGGCTCTTCTGTGTACTGAATGCCTCGAGAGCAATGGAAGAGGCTTTAGAACTGAAATTGGCCATTCACTGCCTATCCATTACTGTCATGGCTGTCTCCCCCGAGACAAAGGTAATTACAGAGTTGCCAAGTTCAGTTTAAACAAAGCTGGGCGCTATGTCTAAGAATCAGTAAAAGTTGTGAGGGTTTTTTGGTCAATCCTAGTGGGTTTACTTTCATTTTGTTTTGCTTCTACTTATGTATTTACTCACGCACTTTTTGAAAACAAAACAAAAAAGGTTATTCTGACATTCTTCTAAATATTTCTAATTAGTACAAAATTACAACAGTGTATTATGAGTATCATTGGTCACCATTACTAAACAAATAACATGTAAAGTTATTAGATTCAAATTCCTAAATTAACAAATCGTAATTTTAGGAGTATGAAAAGACTATATTGAATTTGGTTACAGGTGCAAAATAGTCCACCTATATGATTTCTTTGTTTGTTTGTTTTTTAGCTGTGACAGGAGATGTCAGGGCAGATATGAAATCAAAAGCATGGAGAATTATCATCTGTGTGTACTAACCCCCTCTTTCACCAACTGATAACCATGAATATCCCTACAGAGTGTGGGGAATATTTTTTATTTACTTTGGGGTTGTTGAAATTTTGGTGATTGGAGTTTCTTAATAGTAGCATTTTAGGGAAGCTTCTACCACAGAAGCTACATTTCCCTCTGACCGTTCTTCCCTCTCTTCTTAATCTGTTATGGGCTATTGAAGCTACTTTTTCATATTTTAAAAAGAAAGGATCATATTAAAATTCATTTCAGTATAACACAGGAGTAATTCTATTTTTAAAAATTAACTTTTTACGTCGCTCATTTGTTTGTCATCCTAGGTAGGGTTACAGTTAAAGCATTTATGTATTTAGACTTACAGATGAAGCATAAAAATGTAAAATGTCTCTTCCTTTGGCATTTATTCTAGATGATATGAGAGTTCAGAATGTTGATTCTAATTTAAACTTTTGATTATTGGCCATTTCATTTCCTTTGAAACCAACAACTAGGTAACCATGATTTCTTGGTGCTTTGATGTTTGAAGTGTGCTGTTTATTCTTTGCATAGATGTTTCCTCATTTGCTTTCTAACATCTATAATTTACTTAGTTTGCACTTTGCAACTGATTCTCCCTCCAGAAACTTACCACATTCCACCTAAATTAAGCACCTTTCTTTTAAACATGGACCACTAAAAGATCCTTGGTGGGTACTAATCCCAGGAGGACGATTAAATTGGTGTTTAACATGAACAAGTACATATGTCAAAGCACAGAAAATACGCAGGACTCATCACTGCTGCCCCTGAGACCACAGAAAGGCTTTCAGCATGTCCACCTATGATGATCAAAATGAACTGGGATTGTCATCAAAGTGGCAGACTTAGTTGAAAACACACCACAAATAAAATTAATACTACACATATAAAATAATACATTGCACACATTTACTATCTTCTAGGAGTATTTTCTGTACAAAAAATAAATATCGGTAGGTATAATAAATTGGTATTTCTTTATTTATCCCCTATTAAAATCAAATATATTCAATGAACACTCTTATCATGTTTCAAAAGTAAATTATTTCCTTGAAATCAATGAAGTAACACTCCTAAATATTTACACTTATTTAAACAAAACTATCAATAAGCCAGACTTTGTGTATGTTATTTATGTTTGAATATTTATACAATTTTAATAAGAATCAGGCCTGATCCTGATTGTTAAAATAACTCCTTATTGCTGAAAACTTACTTTTAAAAAATTTAGGAACATGCAAATATGTTTACTTAAACAAATCTAAATGCAATTTTCTTTTAAAAAAAATAGGAAATCTCCTAAGTCCTATTAATGTGCTATAACCTCTCTTAGACTTAGGCACTTACACTTTTATTTCCTTCCAATAATATTTTTGCTTCAGTACAGCATTAGATTTGTTTTTTACACTTTTTCTCTCTCTTCTTCCTCTCTCTCTCTCTCTCTCTCTTTCTCTCTATCTCTCTCTCACACACACACACATACACAAACCATGCACATACACACACACACACACACACACACACACACACACAAAGAGAAGGGGGAAAGAGAGGGGGGAGGAAGGGAGAGAGAGAGGGCTTTATATTTTTTATTTATTTCAGCTTATGTATGAGTTTGAGGGGGTCTAGTAGAGACAAAATGAATAAGCCCTACTAAGATATAACTGGAAACGATCCTCATGTCATGGCCAACCCATGCAGACTGACAAACCTGAGATTTAATCAATACAAACACATGTAATTAAAAAGAGCTTTGTGCACTTGTGACATTTTCATGCATCTGTGCTACAATTTAGCTCTCACCCTGGGGCACCAAACTCTTTTTACAGGTCCTGAGAAAAACTTAAAATCATAATGTCTGGCTTGTAAGAAATTGTTCTATGCATTTCAAGAAAAAATTTAAAAAAAAAACCCATGGATTATACTTTGATTTTTATATACTGGATGATGAGAAATTAAAATCACCTAAAATCATATTTTACCTTTTCTCCTTTAGAGCCCTTGAGACCTCTGACACCATCTGCTCCCTGTGGAACAAAAAGGAACATTAAAGAATAACAACACTTCACCATAAAATGAAATAGTTTGCAAATAGCTTAGCATTTACCTTTACTCCACGGGGACCGGGATAGCCAATAGGTCCCTGAGGACCAGGAGGACCCTGGAAAACATTCATTGTGACTTAAATGTATGTAACATATATTGGCAAAACTATTCATTCATGTACTGCTGTTTTGTCAAATAAGGGTTTCAGGAAATACTAAGTAAAAGTTTAATATTTACATAAATAATGTACAGAGATTCAGTAATTCTTATTAGAATTCATCATAACTATGGTAATTTATTCTATATACACTAAATATTTGGCTATCACCATGAGAATTCTTTATACAAAAGTGATAACACAATCAATTTTCTAAATGTATTATCAGAAAAGTAAAATTAGCTATTGTAGGTGTACTTGGTTATAATTTGACAGGACCTTCAATAGATTCTTTGTAACCTACCAGGGCACCCTTTTCTCCAGACTGGCCTTCTTTCCCAGGATGACCCTATATGGAGCAAACATACACTGGTAAAGACAAGATATTTATGGTAACTGTGAACCTTGGTATACCTACCACTCCTTTAAAAACATCAGATCATTCTTACGTCCTAGATGGAATGTTAAGGCCTAAGTGAAATGTTATGGCCTAGATAAAATGTTAAGGCCTAGATCATTGTTACCTGAATATTTTGTCATTAAAAGAAAACTTTCTCATATGTTTCTGGTGTTACTAGGAAACTTTCTAATGCCAAGACAGATTACATATTCTATTATGATCTGTGCCTTTGGGAGCCAATCATGATAGAAGTCAATCGGATTATACTGCATAGTTACCCACAATAGGCTTGGACCTAAACCAACCATCCAACAATTCTCACTGCACCCATGCATAAGCTTTTATGATATCAGGTGCCTCTGTGATGCACCCCAACAAAA
Organism: Rattus norvegicus; assembly: GCF_021556685.1. Lineage (NCBI taxonomy): Eukaryota > Metazoa > Chordata > Mammalia > Rodentia > Muridae > Rattus > Rattus norvegicus. The sequence goes on along the minus strand of NC_141535.1, from coordinate 204,044,987 downwards.
AAAGAGACACCTGGACCAATATAGGAAACCAGTTTGAATAAGACTTCCATTTTGAGTAGTGGTGTAGTAAAGTTTCATTTCCCAAGACCTCCCTGGGAACTGACATCTTATTTGGCAAAAAGAGACATTTATTGGGTAACTGACATCCTGGTTGATAAGTTAAGATATGAGTGTGGGTCAAGTCCCATCCTAGTAGACAAATTGGAGCATTAATATTAGACAAGGCAGGTCGTCCCTGCAGTTGAATGCCACAAACAATGGGAGCAGAATAATTGTACAACAAAGACGTGCTCCAAGGGAAACCTCCTATGCCCAAATCCTGACTGGTGAAATAACGTCACACAGATATTTGTAGATTTTGGTTTTAAAACTCTGTAGGAAATTAACTCAATGTTATGGTTCAACTCCTGAATCTAGACCTGTCAACCTGTTCAACAGGTCCTAGGGCATATGCCCAATAAACTATCCCTTTCTGACTAAGATAAGTATTCAAATGGTTTGTGAGGTGATTCTTGAACCCCCAAAATCATATGCTTTATTCTAAAATATTATTAAAATATTGTACAAGGGTCATGGCTTTTAATGACATTGAAAGCTAGTAGTTGAAGAAAAACATTACATTTGATGAGTGTGTGTTTCATTGAATATGAAATCTTTTTAAAGAGAAAGGACATAAAATAATACATCCTGTTATTAACAGTTCAATCTCAAAATCTTACACGAAGCAAATTTCATTTGGTTGATACTCTTTATGCAAACAAAAGCGTCCTCAAAAGTCAGTAGGAGCATGTGATGAAAATACAGAGAAAAACTAAAGATACTAATCATATTATCATGCTATTGAGATGTCATTATATATATATATATATATATAAAATATATGTATATTATATATTTAAAAAATCAAAAGTATATTTTATATCCACAGGTAAAAACAGAATAAGAAATCTGGTATCTTGCTTGAGACTAGACTAAGTAGTTTGAAGAGTCAACATAAGAAATAATTTTAAAATAAAGGCAGAAATTATATGTATCTGTGAAAAAGAGTAATAACAGATATTTCTATATTCCCACAGGAGGAAGAATGCCCCTATAGTCTGAAAATTTTTCATGGACAGAATAGGAAAAAAGCAATGCCTGCCGTGTGATTTCACCTGGTGTTTGTGCTGTCTGTCTATGTTCACTTACAGAAGTTAGAGTCATTTGATAAGACAGGAATCTCAGTTGAGGAAATGGCCCAACCAGACTGGCCTAGAAGCATCTTCTTGTTGGTGATTGGGAGAACCAAGCCCATTTTGTATGGTACTCAGGTGGGACAAGTGGTGCTGGGGGTTACAAGGAAGCACCCTGAGCAAGCCAAGAGAGACAAGACCAACTCAGCACTCCTCCACAGTCTCTGTGTAAATTCCTTCCTATGTTCCGACCCTGCTTGATTTCCTGTCCAGACTTCTCAGTGATGGATGATAATATGGAACTAAACAAGCCCTATCCCCCCCAGGTTGTTGTTGGCCATGGGGTTTTATTAACTGACATCCTAAGGCTGAAGACTAAGAGGCAAGTTAAAAAGTGGATGAACTCATGTTCTCTATGAGGAGAAACAGGCATGAAAAAGTAATAGCCACTGAAAATACAAGCTGACTGAAATAAAGGAACATGTGGAATTATGAAGGAGAGATTTTGGCAGGTTCTGCTGTGCAGCATGGGGTCACTTTATACAGAGGCTACTATGATTGCTTGTGGAAATCTCAGTGACAACATAGACAGCTTTGACTTACAGGAGGTCCATCGGCACCAGGAAGTCCTGCAAGCCCTGGTTTTCCTTGTGGTCCCTAGGCAAAAAGAAGAAAATACTATTTAAAAGAGAGGAAACATATAAAAAGCTCTACATGGTGGGTATCACTACAACACTAATAACAACATGACCTTGAGAGGGTGTCACTAAGTACTCAACAGTGTCCTAAATACTTGATAAACAAAAACACAGTACATAAAAGCAAATGAAAACTGAACTCAGCAGATGTCAAAATATGCTACGTTTAGTCGGCATGGTTGTTTTAAATCTTTCATTATTAAAAGTGGCAAGTTTTTAAGTGATACAATTAAAGGTCACTAACCGAACAAAAATGCAAATAATGCAGGTCAGAAATCATTCACTCCTAACACTGAGTGAAGCTTCAGAGTAAAACTTCGAAATTCACATTGAGAATGTTATATTAATACATATCCAAAGATACAATTATAGGCTCTACCAAACGCTTTGGAAATAGTAGACCAAATATACAATGGTGGCGCCAGAGAACTAAAAACAAGATGAAATATTCCTAATGCTATGCTCTTAGTGTCAGAGGAGACAATTATTACCAAGGTGTTTGTGGTAATGTAACCAAATGAATGTGTTGTTGGTTGTGTAAAAGTATTGCATGCATAACTATAAATATTATGACTTGATCATGGTGATAAATGAATACATTAACAATTAATACATTTACTACACTACACTTCTACTTAATGAAGAATAAGTTTACTCAAAAACAGGTTTTATTCTGTCAGCCCATATACATCTTATTTACCTCTCTTGATTTTGAAGAGGCTGCATAAGCTTACTGACCTATGAATGGGATCTAGATTTGCACATATGCTTGTTACATTGTTCACATATTTTTTAGACTGTCCTATTATTAACAAACATGGATACAGTTCAGAGTTCTAGACATGGATAGTCAGGTTCTTAAATTGTTTTAGTAACTGTAAGTTCCTGAATGATTTATTAGGACCTGTTAAAAGTACATCTATCTTGATGTAAAAGGAGCATAAACTGATATGCATTAACGAAAGACGGAAATGTAACTGTTCAGTGGGTCACTCTGGTCCTTTCTTAACTACTGAGAATTTCTAATTCCATGTCAGCTTATCATTCCTAAATGTAGAACACTATAAAGAAAAATATTGCCAGCAAACGCTTTCTTAAGAGAAACTTAGGCATTCTATTGGGGAGATTAAGTTTATGAAGCCCTGGGCAGTATTGCTTGATCCATTTCATTTGCCAGGACTTGAGAATAGTTGGTAGAGGAAAGGGGATGTCATCAGCAAGTCTGAATCTCAGACCGTTCACAGCATTTCCACTGTTAGAGGGCATTTCACGTAAGCACTGTACCCATGTTGACTGGCACTGGTATGCTTGATAGGAAAGCACCAATTAAATCACATGTAACAGAAAGCAGGGGACGATCACCTTTTCAAAATGGCTTTCATATATTACTTGAATCCTTTTGTAAGGACTTAAAGTTTCCAATTCTTTCCAACAATATGCAACCCTATTACATCTCACAGTCATTCCCTTAAGCCACAGAATACTTAATTGCAATATTTTGCCTGTCACTTAAATTAATCTTTATTTTCAAGACACTGGGTTTGTTTCTTCAAACCACAGTACACCAACACAGAATGAGTCCATGCATTATTGCTACAAGTAGAGGGGCCGACGGTTTGGTACCCAGTGCTACATGGACCTTTTCCATTGATATACATTTGAGGAAAGACAAGAAATATTAAAACTCTGCCAAAATAATATGATTTTTAAATGAAACTGAATTCAATCCATCTTCTTTTGAATGGAAGTTTCGTGACAACAAAATGTTTTATCTGCATTTCTAACTCCCCGTGCTTTCCCTGGTGAGATGAGAATACAGATGAGTGAATGTCATATGTTTCATATTTTAATAACAGTTAAAATTTATGAAGTGTTTCTATGCACTATGTTAAGCAATTTATATGCTTATATCCACTTTGTCTGAGTGAGTCCCAGGAAAAATCAACATCTGTTATTATGTGACATGTGACAGAGTCATAGTCTGTATGCATGTAGAGAGCCACTCAAGTTTTCAAAGTCACTGTCTTTAATCGACATTTACTTTGTGTCTTGGTGTTTCTCACTGAGCTCATAGAGTCACATCATTTGTTTTCTGTAAATCAATTAGCATGTGAGTAATATGAACTCTAAACTCACAAATTAAATCACAGGAAATGCTCTCCTTGTCAAAAATGTCAGAATAAATAGCAGAGGTAGTTTATCATTGCCGACTACTAGTAGCCTTTGCTAGAAATATAATTAAAATAAGCTGAAATAATTTTAAGTTAAAGTTATTAGATATTAAGCTTTTAGTTATTAAGTTTTAGACTTAAGTTTTAGATATTAAAATATCTAATTCAAATATAATACTAAATATTAAATTACACATGAAATAGCTATTGTTACAAAGTTTAAAGTAACAAGTGATTTAGTAAATTGATAGAAAAATAAATAAAATACTCACTACCTGATATAGGCAAGATATTAAGTACAGACCATATACACAGTCTTTCAATATCTGTCTTTTTGAGCTTATTGTCTTTTTTGATGGGACAAGATTGTCTTTGAATTTGGAAAGTGGATATGCTCAGAACAGAGAAAACACTTGAGTACAATGTGAACGATGCTGCAGTGAGCCAAACCAAATATTTTACCTTTGGCTCTGAAAGAGGAATTCAAATATAGCCATTTTTCCAAGGAGAAAATTCCTCGTAACAATCCAAGGAATACATAATAAGATTCTGTTGAAATATGACAGGTACATATTTTAAATGTAATTTATAAAATGGATGTGATGTTTATGAAGAGTTTGATAGAAGTCAATAGTTGTCAAGTTTGAATATACTGATCTAAAACAGAGACTCAAGGTGAACAGTGCGGTCAATAATATGCTGCTTGCCAAACTAAATGGCTTAAAATAATCTTCAAAGCATACCTAAATTTCATACTGTATTTTTCAACACCCTCAATATACTGCACAATATAATCATCCCCATAAATAATGAACGTCAACAGTCCCTATAGAAAGGAAGTAGGCAATTAGACAAGTGTGGTCTAAGGAGGTGGAAACAGGCAGGCTCCAGTGAGTTAGAAGACGACTTGGACCACATAGAGAGTTGACGTGGTCAACCCTTGCCAAAAAGTAAAAAGAAAAAAAAAGAGAATTGTGGAAATGACCAACAACCAATTAAAAATTAAAGATGCCAAGTTCAGGAAATGCTAAGAGAATGATGATAAGATCTTGGAATACCGTGAGAGAGTGATCAAAACACAAGAGAGACGAGTATTAATGTCTGGATGTGGAAAAACTAGTATTTCCATGTATTGTATCACTGATGGAAACAAAAAATAAATTTTTCAACCATCAATAGTTTAGAAGTTAAAAAAATCAGTATACCATGCTTACTATACTATCTAAGGCTTTTAACTACTACAAGAAATGAGTAAAGCTATGTCTATGCAAACATTTTCCTGTAAATCCTCATGGCACCACATTGATGAAAAATGGCTATCAACTGATGAACGAATTTGGAATGTGATACTAATTGCAAAAAGAGATCAGATTATAGATACATGATCTCACTTGGTTAAGTCCCTAAAACATTATAAAATGAAAAATAAGCACAAAGACCATATGCTCAGTGCTATAATGAAATTTATGCTTTGAAATATCAACATTTCATTACTATAAAATATTCAGGTGGTCGGAAATTGTACAGACAGAGAGCAAACAGACTGTTGGTTAATATTGTAGGATGGAAAGGGGACTCAGAAAGCCTTCCTAGGTTGGTATGTTCTAAAAATTAAGTGTTTGTACAACTTTGTAAATTCATTAAAAAAATGTCTCATGTTAAGCTATACAAGCAAACTTTATAATATGTAAATTATACATGAGTAAATCTATTGATTTTTCTCAGAAGAACCAGTTATGTTCACTGAAATTGATGAAAAAAAATCACTTCAGAGAGCCAGATAATGATTGTACTATAATCAAGGCAGAAAGGAGGTACTACTTGGGGAATAATCTCGCAAAGGAAACCAGGGGAAAGTGATCCCTTTTTAAGTACTCCATTTATCCTTGCTGTCATCTGAACACTGAGTTATTAACAAAAGTATTTCTCACCCATACCAAAATGGGCCAGTGGAAACTTAAAAGAACCCTTTAAGTAGATCATGCAACAAGTTTTATTGAAAGCAAATGTAATTACAACCAAAAAAAGTATAGACGTTATGTGCTGGAGGGATGACTCTTTAGTTAAGAGCATTGGTTGCTCTTCCATAGGACCTGGTTTCGGTTCCCAGGAGCAGCACACAATGACCTTTCAGTGCACTTCCAGAGGATCTGATGCCCTCTTATAGCCTCCACAGGCTTTGCACACATGAGGTGCACAGACAATTATACAAGAAAAGTATTCATACACAGAATAAAGTTTATTATTTACAAATAATACAGTTTAAGTTATATTTTATAAACTTCTTTCCTTACAAAAAATCCTTCAAAGTAAATCAAACCATCACATACCATAATGAATCAAGCACAAAGATTTTTGTAGTAATAATTCTGTCATGGATATCTTGTTTTGGATGATAGATAAGTGCATGAAACATGGTGGGTATTAAAAGTATAAACTTAATGTGCAACTCCCCAGGCTTCATTCTCAATGCCTAATTCTAAAAGTAATGAAGTTCAGAGTTTACAGACTTTGAACAGTCATCCTATTAGTTACTGAAATTATATCATTATCGACAATGTTATCTGCAATCTCAGTCAAAATTTTATACTTTTTAAAATTACACCTTAAAAATGTTTAAATAAATTCTATCCAATGTCTAAATAAATTATACCCAACTTTTATTACCGTGGTTCTAATTCAGGTGACTGTATGACTTTGATAATAAGGAGGGAAAGTATGGAGATTTCTTATCCAAAAGACAAGGCTTTACCCCTGCTGTAAAACAGCTTACCAGTGATTATGAGAACACGAAAACAACTTACTTTTTCTCCAGGAGGACCAATTGGGCCTTGTGGACCAGGAAGTCCCTGTTATGAAAGAATTTATTTAATGTCAGGAATCATTTCACAAGGACACATCTTCACAATAGATAATTAAATCTATGGTACTTGGATTGAGTCACAGGAGAATCTCTCTCTCTCTCTCTCTCTCTCTCTCTCTCTCTCTCTCTCTCTTGCTTTCTCATTTATCTCACCTCTCTCCTTCTCTTCCTCCCCCTCTCTCCCTCTCACTTTCCCAATTCTTCACTCAAACACACACACACACACACACACACACCACACACACACACACACACACACACACACACACACACACACTCCCTCCTTTGCGTCACAGAGCAGTTTGAGGAAGTTTCACAAGCTCCTCTTTGCGAGAGCTTATAATGCAATTCTATCCAGAACCTTCTGTAGGTTTTCACCATGGCACCCTGTGAATGCTGAATAAGTCATTTTCCTCTTGAACATGTTAAAAAGAAATGTTTTTCATATTCACAGATTAAACGTATTTGGCAAATGGCTTAGACTTACTTGAGGTCCTGGATTTCCTTGCTGACCTGGTGGTCCAGGCTCCCCTTGAGGACCCTGCATAGGAAGAAATAAAATAATTAGTAATGCTTTTGCATTATAGTTTTTAATTCAAATCATTAGCACCAAATCAGTTTTCATTCAAGATGACTGGAAAATATATTTCATAATGTGTAATATATTTTAACTTAATAACACAAAGTCCAGTGCTCTGAAATTGACATGAGTGTATAGATATAAACTACATACCATGTTTCCTTTTGGTCCTTGGGGGCCATCTATACCTCCAATACCCTTCAATGAAGAACAAAACAGGTGTAAAATTTTAAATATTAAACAAGAAAATAAAATGAATCCTTTTATAATATGCTAGCCAGTAGCCTTGGTGAATGAGGATCCTTTTAAAGTGAAGAGAAATGAGAAGTTAATATTTAATAAAAATTAAGGAAGACTTGTATAGTGCCTCCCACCCATGTCCACCCTGAAGACAGTCTAGCAGCATTTTCCAGTGTGTGTTATGATAAATCATGAAAAGTATAAGACCTACCTAAACAGACAGAAAGAGCAAGGATGGAGAAAGAATTCAATGAACCTGAGAGCTAATATCCATAGAACTCAGAGTACAGCAGGCCTGTGAACTAGTTTCTCTAAAGAGTTCTATATATATATATATATATATATACATATGCACATGAATTACATATACGTATACATATACATATGGATTACACATACACATATACATACATATACACTTGGCAACAAGCTTTCTTCTAGAAAACCCAGAATTTCCCAGTAATACATACAGGCTGCCCAGGAGGTCCTGGAGTGCCCCTTGGTCCCAGCAAGCCTCGTGGACCCTGAGAGGAATAAAAGAAAAAGGGAAGCTTGCATAAGAAATATCCTCAGAACAGGCCTCTTTCACTGAATGACTTTAATATAATGTGAGTTAAAACATTTATTCATCTATCAGTACATGGAAAGTGTTTAAAAAACATCTTATGTAATATAAATATTGAATGTTTATAAGACACAAAAGGAAAAAGTAGATAACAGTGTTTAGCATAAAAACTTTCTTACATTCAATTTATTTACACATGTATCACTTGTAATGTGTTTTAAAAAAAACAAAATAGTCAAATGTTCTTAATAAGACACCTTTGTTTCATTTTCTAACTTGGTTGGCACACTCAATTTTGTTATGTTGACACTGATTGAACAAACAGAAAACGTAGGGCTCTCATTCATCTTCCTAAGTTAAATCTTGGGAGAGCATTCGTTTAAGAACCAACAGCTGGGTATTTATCTATGCAGATTATAGAACCATTTTCTACATTGAGGGGTTTTAAATTATTAACAGTTACATTCAAATCCCTTTTCTGTCCTCTTCTCAAAGTTCTTTCCCAGCTTTAGAAACATACTCATAATAGTTTATTCTATTTTCTTTACTGAAATGGACATGGCCGGCTTTAATGAAGCAAATGAAAGCTGAGTCAGGAGGCCTCTTCAAGTCTGCTTCTCTTCCTGAGCTGGCTCTGGGTAAACGGCCTCCACTGGCCTTCTATATTATCACATTTAGTAGAGAGGAGTCATATAATCCAATGGGTGGTATGCAAAATCTTAGTATCTTCTTCTGAAAACAAGGATAATTTTCATATAAAAATCAATTGTGGAACTACTAATCATATTAGAAAATAAATTTATTAAAAAAATCTGCTACCCTTGGCAGGGAATAGGGAGGCAAAGATTAAAACAGAGGCAGAAGGAACACCCATTCAGAGCCTGCCCCACATGTGGCCCATACATATACAGCCACCAAACTAGATAAGATGGATGAAGCAAAGAAGTGCAGGCTGACAGGAGCCGGATGTAGATTGTTCCTGAGAGACACAGCCAGAATACAGCAAATACAGAGGCGAATGCCAGCAGCAAACCACTGAACTGAGAACCGGACTTCCGTTGAAGGAATCAGAGAAAGAACTGGAAGAGCTTGAAGGGGCTTGAGACCCCATATGTACAACAATGCCAACCAGCCTGAGCTTCCAGGGACTAAGCCACTACCCAAAGACTATACATAGACTGACCCTGGGCTCCAACCTCATAGGTAGCAATGAATAGCCTAGTAAGGGCACCAGTGGAAGGGGAAACCCTTGGTCCTGCCAAGATTGAACCCCCAGTGAACGTGATTGTTGGCGGGAGGGCGGTAATGAGGGGAGGATGGGGAGGAGAACACCCATATAGAAGGGGAGAGTGAGGAGTTGGGGGATGTTAGCCGGGAAACCGGGAAAGGTAATAACAATCGAAATGTAAATAAGAAATACTCAGGTTAATAAAGAAAAAAAAGGAGTAGCAATTCTAGAGGAGAGTGTGCATGAAAAAAAATCTGCAACAAAACCTGAATAATAAGAATTATAACCAGCAGGATGTGACAGTCCACAGAGCGTTTCCTCAAGTCACAAAAGTTCCCTTCACCAGAAAATGCAATAGTATACACTGGTTTTTAATATGAAAACTCCTTGGCTAATTTGTGTGAAATGTTTCTGAGTTTAGCATTGCCTAACTAGTGGAAGACGCTATTTCCCAAGAAAGAGACTGGGATTTAAAAATAAAGGAAATAGTTGCTTACAGCTTCCCCTGGAAGACCCCTGGGCCCGATCTCTCCATCTTCTCCCTATGGGTGACAAACATGGACGGAGTCCTGTTAGAGGGGTGTGATTTCAAAAGAACTTTGTTCTTTGGTGGTCTAATTGTAAACAAGTCTGAAACAAGCAAAGTTGTAGTATACCCTCATTCCATCATCGCCGGGGAGGCCAGGTGGACCTTGTGGACCTCTTTCCCCCTAGGGAATAAACAGACACAGGTTAAATCCAGGGATCGAGGTGATTGTTTCTGAGTATAGAAGATGTCAATATAACCAGGCACAACAGGACACTTGTCCTCGAAATCTTCCTCTCCTTGACCTTTCTTGAAGTAGTTGCAGTAGTAAAATTTTAAACTCTAACAGGATTTACAAATTAGTATGCTAGAAAAATTTCCTCTCAACTTTTAATAAAAATGATTTAAAGAAAACATATGCAAAATATTTCCAGGCAGTGATCAAGAAATGAATCATTCACAAAATTATTTATGACTATCTTAAGAATGAGTACACTTGTGCGTCCTTTTGTTTCTTAATTTCTGAATAATTCAATATTAAACCAGCACAACTTGTGAAAGCTTCAAGGGATTTAGGATTTATTTCACAAAACAAAATTGCACATTCACCCTAGTACGTGTTAGGAGTACAATATTATTTTGTTAGGTTGACTATGAGATTAAACTTTCCTTTTCATTCTCCAATTTACCTAAATACAGTCCTAGGTTTGTTCTTCATTCTGGTGAAGAAAGATACAAACAACCGATTCTTACTGTTTTTAAAACCGCCTCCCAGTTTCCTATGAAAAGATAACCAGCAGTTTTGACTCTCCAGCACACTGATTTCTCGAGCTTTACCATTAATGAGTTCTTGCACTGAAGTGTGCATCACAAAGCAACAGTATGTTGCCAGGATATCTGCAGGTGTCCTCATCTCGCTTATTTCCACAGGAAAATATGTAGAGAATATGCAATGCTCGAGAAATAATATTCTCATTTAAGTTCTCCAACTCTGCTATTAAAGGGTCTTCCTTACAACTGTGAGCACAGACATTCTGCCTCTATCTTTTTGTACACAGGAATATTTGACTGTCTATACGTAGTGAAAAATCACACTGGCACTATATATACAAAGTTGTATCTACATTTTCTCAGTATCCAATAAATACAGAAATTTACCAAACGGAGTCACCACTGTCTGTGTTAATATTTTTCTTCTGATTTCCAAAGTATACCATAACCACCTAAGCTCTTAAGATTACTATTACATCTTGGATAAAAATGTAGTAAAGGTATCTTACCCTGTGACCTTTGTCACCTGGCAGACCTGGAAGTCCATCAAACCCTCGGTCTCCCTGTAAAATCACATATAATCATGACCAGTATATTCTCATTCCGGGTCAGGACTCTAATGTCAGTGTGAACTGTAAATTTCAATACATTTTATATTACATTACAATACTGTCAAGGACAAAGTGCCAAACATGATCCGAATACAAAGTTATAAAGTCCTCGCCTTAGACCCAGGTTCTCCTGGCATGCCTCTTCCTCCATCAGCACCTGGACGGCCCTAAAATTGCAGAATGTGAGATTAGGCAGAGTGGGTAACATAGCAGTAAATACAAAGAAACAAACTCATCAATGGCTGACATGCACAAGGAAAAATACCCATACCCTCTTTCCAGGTTTTCCGGTTGGACCAGGAGGACCTTGGACACCTCGAGGACCCTGTGGGAAAACATTAGAAGCAGAGTGCCGAAATCTTAATCAGTCAAAGTCAAAAGAGAAGTTTTAGAAACCAGTATTCTGTGTGTCCCACAACTGTTTAATCACAAGATTTTTTAGGCTTAAAAATTCTGACACAGCAGAAGTCAGAAGAGCAATTTTTTAAGGAGCTTCTCATATAAACAACTATATTGTAAAATATTTTATGTGGATGTGAACATAGTCAAACAAAAGAAATATAATGGTAAACTTATAAGCCTTTATGATCAATTGAGTTATGATGTGTTCAGTTGTCAGAAAGGTGGTTTCCACATAGCAGTCATGGAACTATGTCAATGCCATCATTCTGTTCTCATTTCAAGAACTTGACCTTTTTCCTTTTCATTGTTTAAATGTCCTTGCCGAGATGATTCATGTCCCAAACCACTAAGCACATTGGATTTAATCACCTTTCAAGCACAGTGAGATCTCCTGTAACATGATTATCTGTTAAAGTTTTCAACTAAATCTTCATGAGTGTCTATTCAACTATCCAGAGTCCTGATGATCATATTCTAACTAGAATCAAGCTCTCGTCGAAGGTTACAAATATTTGTTCTGGAAATGTAAGGATGATGGTGTCTAATCATTGGAAGTCAGAGCGTACAGCTTAAAAACTGTTGGAGAGGGGTCTGCCATGAATCTAACCAGAAGGGAAGAGAAGAAATACCAACTCAATGAATGTTGCTAGGTTTGGATTTTTATCCTTAATGAACTAATTTTATTTTACATGTATGTCCCTAGGTGTGTTAAGTACACCATGCATGTGGATGGGCTTGTGGACATCAGGGGAGGCCATCAGAACTGGACATAAATGTTGCTGTTAGCAGCCTTGTGGGTGCTGAGAACCAAGCCTGGGACTTCTGGAAGTTATACACTTACTGAGGAACAATCTATCCTGCTGTGCACTACGGACAGATGTCAATGAAAAAGATCCTTCTCTGATATCACCTAACTCTTTGGACTTAAAGGCTCAACAAACACTATATGTCCCAAAACACATACCGTCTTTCAGATTCACCAGTTCTGTAAGCAGATGAGTATGTATGCTGCTTTGTAAATTTTAATGAGCAATTATTTTTCAATTTTCATATGTAGCATATTTTAATATTTTTCTGAAATTCCTAGTGAACCAAGTTAGTGGTTTTCCAGCTCTTTATAGCAATGTTAATTAAACAAAGAAAGCAAGGTTAACACACATCTTGGGCTGGTCAAATATTGTTACCAACTTTCTTAGGGTTCTGTTGCAGGAAGCTATGGTATATATACATGATGGAATATTTATAACCAAGGAGAAGAGTATAGCATTGATACACTCAAATGCCTTGAATCTGAAGACCTTATCAAAAAGACAGCAATAAAATGTTATATAAGACACAATTTCGTGTAATTTTTTTCTGAAAAATGTCCAAAATTCTGTGAGAAAGAATAGGCCAGTGGTTAGCAGACATTTGTGGTTCAAACAAGGTTGTAAGTGTAAAGGGGGAAAATTAGAATTGCTTGTGTGCCTTCTAGACATAGTAGGACTGTTGCACTCATGAATTCCTAGCAGCTGTGGCTGACTACACATGATCAAGCCATTCAGCATTCTAGCATGGAGTGACTGTCACTTGTAATTGAGGTTTTGTGGGAGTTAGTGTTAGTTTTCTTTAAAAGTACAGCCTCTGCTTCGTGCAGGTCCCCCAACAGAAGCAGTGGCTGTTCCTGAATCTGTTGTCTGCCTTCCTGTGGATTCAATTCCCCTAACTGGGCTACATTGTCTGGCCTCTGGGAGGGGATGTCCCTAGCCCTACAGTGATTTCATGTGCAGGGGGAAGAGGGGACTAGTGAGAGGTGGAGGATGGACGAATTTGGGGGAGGATCTGCATGATGTGGTACTGGGAGGGGGGCTGATATTGGGATGTAAAGTGAATAAATATTTTTTTAAAGTACAGTGTCTAGTCCTGTGATCCCCTTTCAGTGGACAGCCCAACACCCATGAGTATATGGGCAGCACAACCTGGAGTCAATGGGTTATTTAAAAGAGAACAGGAAAAACATGAACAGAAGAGGACATCAGGTTGCGAGATCGGAGGTTGAGGGTGGGGATAGCTCATGTTAGGAGAAGTTGGCAGTAAATATGATTAAAATACCTTTTTGATTCTCTTAAAGAAATGAAACATTATAAAAAAGATTATAACCAAAGAACTGTTTGGATTTATAGAGCATTTTTATCTTAATCATAGTTATAAAAGTATATAATGGGCTCTGATTCTATTATTCCTTATCATTTTTAACAAATCTAATTACAGTTAAGTAAGTAGTATCATTAGGAAAGACTACAGAGAGGGTAATGGTGGGTGAATATTAACAAAATATAGGCATGCATAGAAATGGTATAGAAATATATTATTATAATTAAAGTATGATTACAAAGTCATGAAGAAGGAAAACAGAAAACAATGAGTAAAAAATACAGAACTCCACAGTCAATGTAAAGTGACATTCTACAGCTTATTAAACAGTATTTTCATTTTAAAATGAGTGTTTTAAAATCACGGTGTTATATTCTTTTTTATTTTCTTGTTTCTACCATGAATACATTGACTGTCTAACATCTCTCTCTACTTATTGTCTAACACACGAAGGTCTGACATTAGCTTGCATGAAGTGTGCTAAGCAATCTTCATGAAAAAATATGCTATGTTTGCTGTGTGCGAAAGTTTGGGTGCAAGAAAGGAGGAGAGAGCCTGGTAACACAGATGCAGTCACTTCTCTAGAAAACAGCATCTACTCTCAACCCTGCCAGTTCCCCAATTTAAATACTGTGTAATTAATCAACTAATGGAAGATCAACGGTCCAATCAGATTCTTTTTCCCATTTAAATGGTATGGCCTAAATGTGATGTACATGCATTCTTTATTCCTAGCATTTCCATAATAAGCAGAAATAATAAAAGCAAATAAAGAGAACAAAGCATTGGTTCTTACCTGAGGACCTGGATCCCCACTCTCACCTTTGGCTCCAGCTGAACCAGGACCCCCCTGAGGAGAAAAGCAAAGCAGACAACCAATCAATGTTAAGTCATTGATGACTTTGATTCACTTGAAAGAAATAAACATACTTTGCTAATCAGTTTGATATTTCTCATGCAATGAGCTATTAATGTCCTATATCTAAAGTGTGATTCTTCTAGTCAGAGCAAATGCATACTGATATATGAACCATATATAAACATCTATATTCCACTTACAACTGAACAGGAGTCAACATTAATATCACACTGAAATTTTCTTTAAAATTTTTACTGTAACAAACATTGTCTGATAAACAAGGCCTGAGTAACCATTGCACTGTGAGGTACCACGAGGGCAGTGAATTTCCACAGAGTCAGGCATACACTGGGTTCACTCACACAGTAAGGGGTGCACGAAACCAACTCTTTATAAACATTTAATTCTCAGCTAATGAATTTTATAGTAGGAAATTGTTTTAGAAAGATGATATTGGTACCATTATTATTGTTGTGAAATAACATCAAAGCATTTTCCTCAGATTGTTTTGATTTTTTTCTATAAAATGACTCATTAGAATAAATATAATTTACAGATGTTTATATAATTTAAACAGTACAAATATGCCAAGGAGATTAACTGCAAGGGAAAATTAATTGCTTTAGAAAGGAGCTATAGAATTTACGAATATATACTATGCATCCATACTGTCTAAAATTTTATAGTATTAAAAATTAATATGATTGTTATAAATTACTTAGTGTATTCACAAGTATTCAGATTTATTTTAATGAGTATACGTTAAATTAAACGGAGTTCCAGCAAAAGTCAAAACTTGATAAAGCTGAAAGAAGCTTTCTAGTGCCGCCTAGTGGTATGAACATGAAATAACTCCTACTCTGTCTCCCAAGATAGATGAGAAGTGAAGGAAAATGTATTTTTAAACTTTTAGAATTATAACAATAACCACGTTTCTAAAAAAGAATTCTTGCACCTAATTTCCTATAATGAAAGAAGGACTATGTATCACTGAACTGAATACAGTTAGAGTAATCAGATTCTTTTTTTAATTGGATAATTTTTTTATTTACATTTCAAATGTTATCCTCTTTCCCCCTTCTCACCTCCCGGCCCTGACATTCCCCTACATTGGGCTGTGTTTCACTCTCTGTTCATACGCATTACTTGCTCTGTAGATTGTAGTAACATTCTTTTACATATACTCAAAATTACCATGTAATTGATGGGAAAGAAGATGAACAGGAATATCGTTTCTACCTTCTTTATTGCCTATGATTTTGTAAAGCATTTCCATATTCCTCTGTGAGTGTATAATTTATTTGTATCACTAGCATGTGAATAAAACTTATTTCTTTGTTAAGCGACTTAATAAAATTTTCCTTCTTGTGTTTAGAAAAGCAGAACAGTAAGAAAAAATGAACTTTTAATAATCTATTCAAAGGTGTATTTAATTGATGTCCTATTGAATATGTTATCTGAACATTTCATACAGGAGTATGTATATCAAAATTATATATATACATACATATATATAATGAAAATTTAAAATTTAGTTTAAGGAACTATACATTTAAAGAAAGCAGCAATACTTCGGCAAAACTTGCTAATTTTTATTGTATTATATTAAGGCACTTATCAGTTTATTTATACTTTTTACAGTACCAAAGATTACCATTTTATCAGGAGTTAATTAGTCAAGCTATTTTTACTACTATAGCTCTGTAGTATAACTTAAAATTGGAGAAGTAAGCCTTCCAGAAATTCTTTTATTATTCAAGACTGTTTTAGCTATCATGGATTTCTGGTGTTTCCATATGAGCTGAAAACTGCCTTTTTAAGATCTGTGAAGAGTTGCATTAGAATTTTGATGGGTTTTGAATTTAACTGCATATTGCTTCAGAGAGGCTGGCCATTTTTACTATGTTAATCCTCCTGATCCATGAGCAATGGGGATCTTTGCATCTTCTGACAGCTTCTACAATTTCTTCCTTCAAAGACTAGATGTTTTTATCGTGCAAATGTTTTATTTGCTTGTTTAGAGGTACCCCAAGATATTTTGTATTATTTGAGGCTTTCATGAAAGGTTGTGTTTTCCTGATTTCTTTCTCATTCATTTCTCATTTATGTATAGAAGGCCAACTGTTGTGTGTGTGTGTGTGTGTGTGTGTGTGTGTGTGTGTGTGTGTGTGTGTTAGTTTTGTATCCAGCTACTTGACTAAAACTTGATCAGCTGTGAGAGTTTCCTCTGATGAAAATTTTTTTGGTCATTTATGTGTACTATTTTATTCTCTGGGAGTAAAGATACTTTGAGTCCTTTCTTTCCAACTTACGGGAAGAAAACAATATGAACAAAATATAATTTAATTTAAAAACTGGTTTAAATAATGAAAATATAATAAGGAAGATAACATTTAAAGGAGGCATGGGAAAGGAAAATAATCAAAATATCTTATATAAAAATTATTTTCAATAAAGTAAAATATAAAAATTGCACAATTAACCAAGATTTCACATGCAATATAGTGATAACTCAAGTATATAAATAACGTTCAAAGACTTAAAATAAAGTAGTATTTTGACAATTAAATAGAATTCAAATAAAGTATAATTATGGTTTAAATAGCAGATATGTAACTATATTCATTTATTAAATTTTCCTTTATTTTGATGATAGCGTCCCTAAAAATTTATGATCAGAATTACTAAAAATTAAACAAAAAACTATTTAAATGAGTCAGTATGAGTCATAAACAATAAGTTTACTAGCCTGAGGAATAAACAGAGACTTGAAGTTGATGTGAGAAAACATATTAATAGGAAACTTTTAATATATAAGTTATTTAACATACCACAGGACCTGGTCTTCCGGTAAGACCCATTGGGCCAGGAGGGCCTCTCAGAGCAATCTAAAAGATAAAAACCATCAAGTTTAGGAAGGCTTGCCTAGTAGTATGTTGTAGCACAAGTCATTTGGACAGGATGTCCTTGGGTAGTATATAAACTAACAAAGGTATACCAGCAACATGCTAGTAAAGTTTAGTCAGTGGTGAAGTACATGTAACTAGAACGTTCTATTTAATGACTATTCATGTCTCAAACTTATAGAGTCTTGAATAATATACTGCCAAAATTTAGTCAGTTAAAAATAGATTTCAGAAAAAATAGATTATCTAATAGTTTTCTACTATGAAGCACACTCCAAAAGATAGAGCCTTCTTTGTCTTCACTGTGCAGGCATGTGAAGATCTTGGTTGGAGATCTTTAATAAAGGTGAACAATTAAAGGTAAATGTTTTCTAGTAGAGTTTTAAGATAAATTACGGTGATTAGCGTGTGGCAGTACAATTCAGAATTCTTTCTGTGGACAAAATAGACTGATCGGGTGCTTTATCATTAGACTCCATGACAAAAAAAATATGAAATTAGGGTATTTGAAAAACCAGAGTGCAGAGCAGAGAAAAAGTCCTTGATAGATGTTAAGTTACTTAGATCTACTGTTTTAAATATTAACGAGTGAAAGATGAATGTGTATTTCAAAAATAACCCTATGACTGAAAATCATAAAAATATAACACATGAAACAAAATCAGGAAGATCTCTGAAGGTCCACCAATAACTCACTTCTAAATTAGTAAGAATAAGCTAGATATCTGGAATTCAACATCTCGCTATCTGTTTTCTAAACAAGTTAAGATGACAAGTCACATTAACTGACTGTGAAAACATCATCATGCCCTAGGTTAGGGACTCTCTCAGCCCTCTTTTTACAAGCTTCTTTCAGCAGTAGAAGGTGACGAACACGGAACCTCCCAACTTGATGTAAGAGTGAGAAAGATGGAGGACTATGATGAGACAGTGCTTTCCGGATGCAGCTGGACAGACGCACATACGAACCAGGAGATGCTACGAACAGTGTGCCCACAACCTGCACAAGATCCAGCCACACACAGCCAGAGCACGGAGCAGAAAGGAGATCAGGAACTCCCACTGTCAAGTTTTGTCAGGAAATGGCGTACCTGACTGACCCAGCTCAAGGAGATGGTCCTATCATTCCTTCTAGACTCCACCCCAGTTACCTGGTAACAGCCGGGTAATGCCCAGCTTACTGTAAAAGGAACTGAGAGCTCTCAATTCACTCGCTTACTCTTACTCTCTTAATGTCTTACTCTCTTACCCTCTTACTCTCTGACCTCTCTGTCCCTGCTCTCCCCATTTCCCCTCCAGCCTCTCCATGTGCTCACAGCTTCTATTTCTTTCCCCCCTCCTTCTCCTCCCCCTCCTCTTCCTTTCTGTCTGCCTGTCTGTGTCTGTACTCCCTTCCCAACTCCCCTTCCCAGGTCCTAAATGAACTCTATTCTAAACTATACATTCCATGACTGGTACCTAAGGAATAAAGGACGCCTCAGCATGGGCCCACAGAGGCATCCCACACACATACACCATATCCATCAAACTGACTTTCTTTTCCTTTTATAAAACACAACACTATACCCATGAGTGTACAAGCAGAATAAATGAACACAGCAGGTTTAATAAATAAGTAAATGAATAAATAAATAAATAAATAAATAAATAAAAGAAAAACATGAAAATCAAGAGAAAATGGAAGTGGAGCTAGCTGAAGAATTTGAAGGGAGGGAATTGGGGGATGACTTGATCAAAAGACATTAATAATATGCTTTAGGAGGGTTGGGGATTTAGCTCAGTGGTAGAGCACTTGCCTAGCAAGCGCAAGGCCCTGGGTTCAGTCCCCAGCTCCGGAAAAAAAAATAATATGCTTTAGGGAAATGCTTGATCAGTAAAGAATAAAAAGAGGACTAATCAAACAAGAAATTAACTAGCCTGAAAAACTTTTAATTTTAACTTATTCAAAACAATAAAATTTCTTAAAAATGTAGATAATTAGTTATTTTAAGTAATTTAATAATATAATATTATTCTAATATTCTAATATTATAATATAATAATATTCTCATTATCATTCAATCAAATAATCGCTTTTCAGATGAATAATTGTTTTATTATTAATTGATATTGAAAATGAATTAATAAATTCATTTCCATATTCACTATTTTAAATGTATATATAAATTATGATTATAATTAAAATTTATCTTAGACATGATACAAATACAGTTATCATAATGACACTAATCCTAAGTCCTATTTACTTTCTTCCTTGATGACTATAAAATTATGAACAAAAGCATTATATGAAATCTGACTCGTTCCTTGTTTGTTGACTGGATTTTAATATTACATCTTAATGCTCTAAAGCTGACTAAAAATGAAATTATTTATATGGTTTGTGAATTAGAGGGATATATTCCTTTCATTGTGTGTTTTCACATTTATTTACATAATTATAGGCTTGCAAGTTAGCAGAGAAAAGTCAGGATGTGGAAGGGAAGGAATACTATATATAATCTCTCAATATCCTGTTAAAAGTAGGAGCTTTGTACACCATGGTGGCTAATGTCAGCATTGCATGTGGCAATACAAGGGTCATTTATTTAATATTAAGTTAGTAACTATTATTCCTAGAAAGATAAATATGCTTTTCAGATTTTTTCCACAAATTCCATGTGGTGCATAGAACCACTCTTCCGTGGGCCTGCACACTGGTGTTCGATGCAGAATCAGGTCACGTGAATGGGGCTTCATGGTTTCTCACCCGAGCCTGCTGAAGAATCGCCTGAGCCTGGGCTTCCTGCGCAGAGATGGTTGGTCCTTTGGAGCCGTCACCCCCATAGCGGAACTAAGAAAAGATATGATGAGCACAAAACCGGCCTTTGACAAAATTTGGGATGAGGTCCTTTAACCATTGCGTTAAAAATTAAATAAAAGGTTGATATTTACAAAAGTTCAAGGTCACTTTAGAATCATGTTTCTGTTTGAGAGCAATTCTGTCTTAGCCTCATAAAACAGTGCTTTCTGTAGAGTCCCCTCTATCAATTCATAAAAACTGTGAATATATGTTTTATTTCCCAGTCTATTACTGATATTCTTCAAAAAAGAAAGTCATGCCTGTTTTAATCTATGGGAATGCTACCCACTCTCACAATTCACTCATAGCAATTGCAAGTATATTAAATTGACCAAAAGTTACAGAATGGTTCTGCTCTGGTAACCAAAACCTTTGGAATCTCCGAGACCATAAGGAAATATAAATGTCTCTCTCATCCACCCTTAAGCAGATGTTTGCTATTGCTACTCTGTGAAATTCTCAAGGTCTGCCTGGATTTCTGACTTGAGATATCATCTGAAGTAATTTTCCACTGCACATAAGTATTTCTTTGAATTTCATTACACAAAAGCTGACAAATGCTAGATGTGTAGCAGCTGAGTAATCTTATATATAAGACACTCAATATTAAAATAAATAATTTTTGAACGATGATTACACGAAAGACAATGTTTCAGTGATAGTCAATATTAGGGTAAATGTTATAATAGCATGGTAAATAACCTATTGTTAATCAATCTACGTCCTGGACTGCTCATGTGATTAGACAGACTATGTACATTTCACTGAATGAAAAATAATCAGAGATTAAACTGGTTTAGGGTAAAGAGAGCCATTTACCGAGTCCTGTTCAGTGAAATGCCCCTACATTCAAGGCCTTCATTCCCATCCTTTTGAAATGTCCTACTCAATGATTCAACTCCAGTATTGTTTCTTTACATAATGAGAAGATATAAAATTCATCTTTAGAAAACATTTTTTAAAACCTACTGGTAACATTAACATGGTTCCTGGAGGACCGGGTAAGCCATCAGCCCCTGGTAAGCCAGGGCGTCCTGGTGGGCCCTAGGGAAGGAAATACAATGAACAGGATCAATTAATACAATATACATTAGTAAACAGGTAGTTGCCGAGAATGCTCCTGCCCTCTCCAATTGGTTAATCTCTTTTAGGTAAATGCACGTAGACAGGATTGGATTTCCTGTTCACTCTACTTCTAGCAAAGACCCTGAATAGTGCACAGTTACTAATGTACAATCAAAACACAATGCAAATTACGTTTAAGGTTGATAAAACAGTTAAAATTGCATATCATGAAACTATCATTCATATATAAATATATATATATACACACACATACATACATATAATCTGGAAGGAAATCAGTCTGAAGAAAAAGTGAAAATTAAGATTTCTACAGTTGAAAACAGATTTATTTACACAAAATTTGGTTAAATATTACTTAATAGATATTAAGGTAATAGGTATTTAACATGATATTTAAATAGATATTTAAAGTGTATCTTCTACCTATGTTGAACTACCAATAAAATAGGCACTTTATTAGTATAAACGCTAAAGTTAATATGATAAACTGACTTTAAAATTTTTATTACTAAATTGTCTTAAAGTTGTGTTTAAAAATATACTGAATGTGTATATCCATGCAAGCACATATGTGTAGAAATGTGCATATGTTTGCAACAGATATACATGATTATAGAGTATCAAATTTATACATACATCTTTATAAAGTTATGTGTGAATGGATTATATATATATATACATATGAAGAATATATGCATCAGTTTTCAGTAAAAGGAAACTTACCTTTACACATATTTAATAAATCATATTCTAGTTAAAAAGGATCAAATTCTAAAAATTAGTAACTACATATAAAGATACAATTCAAACTATCGACTGAAGTCTTATTAAAATGAGCACGACATGAGAGGCTGTGGGAGATGCATCATTGGGGAAAGTGTTTGCCATGAAAGCTTGAGGAATGGAGTGCAAATATCCAGCTCACACACAAATGCTTGAACGGACATGTCAGTGATGCCTTGTAATTCTAGATCTCTGGAGGAGGCAGACAGAGAATCTCTTCGACAACCCGGCTAGCAGGTTCTCGGTTCAACTAGAAACACTCATTTGAAATATAAGACAGAGTAAGGTTGACAAAGAGCCCTGACATCAACACCTTTTTGAGTAGATACTCACTGACAAACATGGGCATGTACACACACACACACACACACACACACACACACACACACACACACACAGTAGAGGAGGAGGCAAAGACAGAATCTCTTGGACAAGGTGGCTAAAGCTGGCCAGCAGGTTCTTTGTTCAACTAGAAACACTAGTTCAAAATGTTAGGATGAAGTGAGGTTAATAAATCCAACGGGCATCCACACATGTCTACCTGCACACTCACTGACACACATGTGCATGCATGTACTACACACACACATGAACAAGCACACACACACAGCCACACGTGCACACACACAGGCAGAAACAAACACACATTCCCACACACATGTGACTACAGATACTTACACACATTGCTCATGTATACATTAAAGAAAAAGCAAACAAACATTTCCATCAAACTCAATATCTAAATTTACACAGATGAGGTTAAAAAAAATGGATATCTACAGGGATATCAAGATCAAACTTCTTGTGTTCATATTTGAAAAGTTTCCTCTACTCTAATTGCCCATGTACATAGGAGACCTGAGAACAAAATTGGCTCACTAATCATGTACCTAAAATTTTTATCCCCACTCAAACATGTCTGAAAAGTTAAGTAAAATGTTGGACAATCCTAAGTTTGTAGAACTTTCATCCCACTCTTCCAACCAAAAAAAAAAAAAAAGGTACCATGTTAATTTAAGGAAAACATTAATTTTAAGGCCACGTGCTGCACATTCTCATGTGACATCCCCCTTTTGACTTACCCTATCACCAGGGTCGCCGGGGAGCCCAGAAGGACCTTGTAGTCCTGGAGGACCCATAAGACCCTGCAGAGAAGGAAAACATGGTCAGAAGCCACTTCCTGCCTCATTAGTATGCAAGTAAAGGCATGACTCTAACACTCAAAGCGTGTTCATTTATATTTTACAAATATGCCCTTGACTCCCAAACAACTGCTCCATTTAGCTTCCTGTGAAAAGACAACATATAGGAAACAGGTCTGCCCTCAGCACAACTGCTCCTCTATGAGTCTGTGCTCAGCATGGAGGCAGACGCCAAAGGAAAACAGGAAGAGAAGCATGCCAATGAATAGTGGGGAAGGCTGGTCCCCAGTTCCTCCTGAAGAAATGGCTATTCATAAGACTAGACCTCAAAAGTGTGCTAGTAAACTTGAACAAGAAATCATTTAGCTTGTCAGCATTTTCACATTTTTGGTTTTGCCACTACTTAAAAACATAAAGGCATATTTTTATGACGAAAATTTCCTATCTCACATAAGGCACATACACATTTGCACAAAAAAAATAGGTCATGTCTAACAGCTGCTACGCTTGACTGTTTTTCTTCTATAAATCAAATCAGCCTAAAATATAAACAACTCAAGTATGTGGCAGAAATCCTATATTCAATCATTTTAAACATCAAGCCAAAAAAATCATTTACATACCGCTGGTCCAGCTGGCCCAGGTGGTCCTTCAACAAGCATTCCCTGTAGTAGAAAATAGCCATGAAACTTTTAGCCTTTCCACCAACTATAATAGTTTTAAAGTCAAGTCTAAATTCATATGATATAAAACATTCAAAATATGTTTCTATGGGAAAAGAAAATAATTTAAAATAATAGAAGATATAACTTCCATCATGCTATTAGTGAATGTACGAACTAATTGAAAGTAAAATAGATACTCAGACAAATGATATTAGGA
Organism: Rattus norvegicus; assembly: GCF_021556685.1. NCBI lineage: Eukaryota > Metazoa > Chordata > Mammalia > Rodentia > Muridae > Rattus > Rattus norvegicus. The sequence continues at coordinate 204,020,527 of NC_141535.1, read as the reverse complement.
AGGAGAAAGAATATTCTAGGTGCTTCTGTAGAGAGTACAGCAGAAATGTCTCATCAATCTCTTCCTTAGCACTTAATTACTTAATTTATAACCAAAATACAAATAAACAGAAAACAGGAGCATGATAAATATTTGCCGTGTTAGTGGATGAATTGAGGAATAAACCAATGAAAGGAAATAATACCTAAATACTTTAACTCCACAAAACTGTATTTCTTTGTGATTATTGAAAGGATTAATAAGTGAACAGTTAAACAGCCAGCCTACAGTCCTAACACTCTGCTTTCTCCATGTTACTGGCTAATGAATTTTTTTAATTGCTTCTCTCTTAACAATATCTTCAGAGCTCATAGCTTTAATACAAATTATAGTTCCACATAATCATGCAAGTAAACAAAATGAAGTTTTAGAGAATATTCTGGTCTTATGGGTTTACAAGAAAACGCCATACATTCTGTCCACAGTCACTGCTCCCTTTCCTTTACACTTTTCCATTGACTGCCCTCTCCACAAATCTCTCTCTCAAGGCCATGTCTACTTATTTCACTTTATTTAATGTACTTCAGATGATATTTCTAATAAGACAGTTAAATAAATTATCCGTAAAATCACAGACTGAAGACCTAAAGCGATTGTATCTCAACCACCGAACATTTGAAATCAAAGAATAAAATGTGTAAATTCAGATTTGTAAACAAAGAATTGAACCAAAGAAAGTCAGTCATTTTCAAAATTCTAAATTACATAAACGTGTGATAATTTTATTTTTCTGAAATTTTGCTTTCCAGAAAGCCCACACACCTGTTTGTGAAAAATTATAAACACCAGAGTTTTCATTGAAAATGCATGGTCATATATAATGACTTAATGGCAATTCATCAATTAGACAATTGTAGCAATCTTTACGACATGTTACAAAGCACTTACGGGTTCAACTACAGCAGGTTCCCCCTTCTGCCCTTTCTCTCCATATGCGCCATGGCCATTGATCTATTGAGCAAAAGTTAAAAACAGGCTAAACATTTTTCAGTAAGTTAAGTGATATTTCAATCTTTAATAAAAATTATCTAACCGCCTAAATACATTTAAAGCAACCTCTTAGAATGTGCTCCTTTCACAAAAGAAACGTTAAGGATTTCAATAATGCCAGGTAAGCAAGAGGACTATTGAAATACAAACTGTTGCTTCTGTATTTGTGTTACAGCAAGTTAAATGATTTGTAGTCTCAAAAAGATCTTGAGTACATAAGAAATATCATGTAGAAAATAATCTGAAATAAAATACTAGAGCTGGTAGTCAGAAAAACAATTACAGGATCATTTAAATTTATCAATTATGAGAAATTTGGGGTAAAATTCTATTTAAAGTACTTTAAAAGGAAGACTACAGAGACAGCCCAAAATACAACCATTGTCAACGCCCAATGGGAAGAAACTATCGTGGTTCTCTAGGGTTTGGTCAGTGTCCACAACGAACATAAGACCTTACGTGCATTTTAAGCCTGAAAACACATCAGAATGAATGCAGAAACATTCCCAAGAGAAGACATGCGCAGGGCACAGAGCGTAGTGCTGACTTACGCTTGTTTCTGTGAAATCAGTTTCTGCTGGGACACCTGGGCCAAATTCTTCATTAGGGGAGGTCGTAGTCCTTTCTTCATATTCTTTGTATTCATAAAAATCATATTCACCTAAATCTCCATCTACCAGCAGATCAGAATCCCTGCCGTCTATTCCTTTGTTTCCATACAGAATATCCTCGGAAATGTTTCTCTGGACATCATAATCCTCTCCGGTTAGATATTCTTCAGTAAAACCTTCTTCAACTGGATTTGGCTATTCATTTAAATTGCAGGGAATTGGAGAACATGAAGTTTACTGTTAGTAAAGCAAGGTGAGCATCGGTAACTATACCTTAATGGTATGAGATAGGAAGGGAGTTCATTACTCAAGCAAGACAAGAGCCTGGAGAGAGGCTGTTTGTTCAGTATCACTGAAAGGAATATATTTGTACATACACCCATATGTACAAAGACATATTACTTTCAAAGCACCTTTCCCCATCAACTGCAAATGTTCATAAGGATTTAACAGGTATGTTTATTCTCCCTGGGGAAAATTTGCTCACTAGGGAAACTTTATAGCACAAGATCTGAACAAATAAAGTATGCATGTTTCAGTATTATGAATACTTTATGAATATTGTTATTCATAGAAATTTTATGAATATTTGATTAGTTTTCTAATATTATTGGACAATAGAGAAAAATACAGTTGCCACAAAGGTAAGTTTTATAATTTGATATTCAAAATTGTCAACTAAATATTAGTACCAGTATTTGAAAAGTATTCTTTTTGGTGACTATTCAGAGTGTTATGCACATAAAGAAACGCCATTATTAACATGTATTATGACTGCAATCAAGCTAAAATCAACTAATCTTCCTTGTCACATTTTGAATTACATTTGAAAGGTTGTCCTCAAAGACAAACAAGATAAATAGCAAGGAAATATAGACTACATAGGCAGCATTATAGAAAATTATGTGAATGAAAATACATAGTTAAGTCATTAATATAACTTCTGTAATGGGTATATAAAGAGGTTAATAATTATAAGATCTTAGTCTTAAATATGAAACACATACAAGGAAGTTATATCTTGCCTATGATGTAATTTATGTAATGAACCCTGTTATAAATAGTTGAATGAATTTATAAATGAAAATCAACACCTTGAACTGTTGTAACTTCTCATAAGAAAGGACTCAGAGTAGGAAACTTAATCTATTCATAACTTAAATGCTTATAACTCTAAATGGTGTGATTGAATTACAACTATATTTTATTGGAACAGATATAAGTTTCCGGAGGGGGAACTGTTAAAGGGGGTAGCATTTGAAATGTAGATAAAGAAAATATCCAATAAAAAAATAAGTTTCAAATAATCAAACTGTTATGCTAATTTACTGATGATGATAACATAAATAATGGGCCTGAGATATTTAACAATATTAAACTGAATTTTCTGCTGATTGTTATTTCATGATCAAAGCATATATGAAATATGAAATTATGAGGACCTTCTCAAATCTACCTCTCTTGGAACACTTACATGGCAAATAATTGGACATTTAAACCATATTATTTTAATCATAATTAACAATCTAAAGAATTGTAAAATGTAAATGCTTGCTGCCTTTAAAATGAATATTCCTGTGCAATAAAATGTGAATTGTATCAGTTGATGATACAATTATCACGTCAGAGGATTCTTCCCCAGGAAGAATCATGCCGTGAATACTCTTGGTGGCATGTTAAAAAGCTTACTCCACTGTAGGAGCAATAAAGAAATGATAGCAGCCAATTCCATTTGAAAAGTATGGAGTTTGCATGAACCAAAGTGTCATGCAAATTCTAAACTGACATCAACAGGTGTTCTGTAATTATGAACTAAGACTTCTGTTCCTCTATCAGTGGCATCTCAAAGGACTCAGTGACTGAGATGCTTCTCCAAGGAAATCTAACCCAATATGTTACACATTTTGAAAGCCACAGTGAGGTGACTGCTGGATTACCTCATTTGATCCTGATACCCGCCGAGGAGACTCAGTCTGGTAAGTTTCCATCGTTCCATAGTTATAGTCTTGAAAGTCATCCACAATATTTGCCTGATGATAAATTCAGAAGAACAAGGGTTAAGAAACCTGTAATGTAACCTCAAGTGAGTGAAAATCATGATTTAATTGCACTAGAGTGTTAGCCAAATTGGAATTGATCTAATTGGGTTAAAACTAAGACTCATCAGAGATCTTCCATCTTGTCTAGGACAGATCTTGATAGCTTTTTCTTGCTACCTGGACCCCTAGTTTGGCTTTGGCTGTGGCTTGGTTACGTTTCTTCTTCTTGGATGCAAACTTTTCAGATTTGGGGGTTGTGGACATTTTAGATTTTTTCTTTGAGTTAGTGGCCAATGTCCTCTTCTTCTTTGTGTAATTGGATTTCTTTTTCTGTAAAACGTCATGAAAGACGGAATGGAAAACACAGAGTGAGAAAGAAAGTAAAGCGTATGGAAAAAAGAAAGGAAATGAAAATGTAAAACTGGTCAGCTCTCCCCGCAAGGTGTCTCTGTCAAAGAAAACATGTTATTAATTCACAGAAGCGAGTGATAGATGTGGGGTAAGTTTAAAGGACAACAAAGAGCGGACACCACATACAACAGACAGTTCTTGGTTTTACCTCAGTTTGTGCTACTGTTTCTTCAGTGACAGTGGGCATCTCTGTTACACTCTCAGCCTCTTTATAGTCTGTCTCTCCATATTCATAGTCATACTCGATTATATCCTCAGGTGCATACTTCGTTGCAGAGGAACAAATATTGGGCAATTTGATTAGTTGCAAGCAATATTATCCACAGGGTGGAAATTATCTCCTTAACCTTTACACAAAGTAAATGTTAAGAGAGATCATTTATGAAGCAGAAATATCATTCTATTGTATACAGAAGCTAATAACATCAGAGTTATCAAGCAAGCTTTCTAAGAACAGAACAAGTGATTAGGGCTGTAAGAAAAATAAAAGTTTGAATCATGAGTCAAACTTTTATTAAAACTTGAATATTAATTTAAAAGAAGGATTTGTGTTTTGGAAATAGTTGGTAAATATTGCTCAATTTAATTAATTATTTAATTTCAATTCGTAAATATCTGCTATGAAACATCCTGTGAAAATATTAATTTTTCTGGGGCTGCAGCTTAATGGACAAACACCCAGCTAATGCATGTCAGCACTGGCTTAAATCACAAGCACAGAAAAAAATAAAACTAAAAATGGCAGCATTTAAATAGGTATGGCTTTTCAATACATAAAATAGGAGGAAGAGTCTAATGAAAATATGATGACATATTTACATCTATGTGGGGAAAGTGTTAGTAACATGAATAAATATGAACATATTTGAAAAGTACTAACTTAAAAAATTTACTCTTAATTCACTCATTGCCTCTAAACAAAACCTAAGAAATGTAAAATTGCATACTTGGTATTTAGTGACTTTCAATCAAAATGAGTGAATGTTTCTAGATGATGTAGCCAATGTCAAATATGAAATATAAACATGACAATTCCTTTAGTGGTTTTTGAGTGTTAAAATATAGAGATTAATAGAGACTATTAGAATTTGGTTTAAACAAAGCTGTATACAGACAACATATTAATTACGGTGGTAACAGCATTAGTTAAATAAAATATAAAATATCTATACTAGGGAACTCTCTCTATCTATACATGTATGCATATATATATATAGAGAGAGAGAGAGAGAGAGAGAGAGAGAGAGAGAGAGAATGTCCTTTTTGACACACCAGGCCTTTAACTTGGTATTTGCCACAATATGGCCTTGAACTCTTTTTTTTTCTTTTTCTTTTTTCTTTTTTTCGGAGCTGGGGACCGAACCCAGGGCCTTGCACTTCGCTAGGCAAGCGCTCTACCACTGAGCTAAATCCCCAACCCCTGGCCTTGAACTCTTGATCTTCCTGCTTCCACCATGCAAGGCCTGGGTTATAGTCATGGAACCACCATGTTGGTCTTTATCATACGAATTAAAAACAATGCTCCAAAAAGTTGTTTCTGAGCTACCATTCATCATGTGGGAATGAGAAACATTAAATATCTATAACTACTCATTGATAACTAGAAATAAAATATGGAAAACAAAAACTATTTGCAGGATTTTTTTTTTACAGTTTTAAATGTTACCAAATTGTAAACTATGAGGTACCAAAAGATCAGTAAAACACTGAGGAGCCAGTTTGAAACACAAGCAATAAAAACAGTATTCAGGCTAAGTTCTGGGATTTGGAGATGCAATTGTAAAAGTGTCAACAGAATTAATTCTATGTGACATTTCTTCTGGTAGAAGGAAATGTCTTCCAGTCTTCATAACTGTATGCATTATGGGATCTTTCTGCAAATGCAGAACTGCCAGAGTGCCCAGAGAGAAGGTGAAGGAACTAGCAGGGATGCTCTGTCAGGCACTGGACCACATCTTCCTCACGGATTACCCAGAGTCAGTCGGAGAGCTGACCATTTTTATCTTTTCATTTCCTTCCATTTGTCCATATGCTTTATTTTCTTTCTCACTACAAGGACAGCTTTTTGCAGTCTCCTTATTTTAGACTCTCTGTCTAAAACAACCTTTGCAAACAAAGATTTAAAAAGATTTCAAAACAATCTTTCCAACATGAAGTTGATATTATACTTTGGAGGAAGTTTTCGCTTTTCACTAATGAGTTTGGAAAATATTCTGAAAATCGATGTAGGGAAGAACAAGAATAATCAATGAAATAAAGTTCTGAACCCCTGGGAGGGGAAGATAAAAACAGATTTTAGGTAGACTAAGGGCAGGTAGGATGGGAACAGGGGCATCAGGAGTTGGGGGGAATGGGATGGAGGGAGAGAATGAGGCAAGCAATGGTTAGAACTGGGAACATGGAAACCTAGTGCAGCGGAAACTTCCTAGAATGTAAGAAGGTGATATTAATGAGGATCCCTGGACATGGTGGAGGTAGACTCTCGGCTGGACATATCGTGTAGCCAGGCTAGGCTTCCAACGGTGGGACAAGGTTTTATTCAAATGAAGTTTTGGCCAAGAGGGTCCCATGGAAATCCCCAAACAACACAAGCAGTTGCTAAGACAAAGGGTTGTTCTGAGGACAACACCTATGCAACTCATTGACCATGGAAAGGGCCATCTGTTGCCTGTATGCACCCTTCTCTTTTATGTTCTTGTCTCTTTGGTGGGAGAGGGTACCCTGAAGGCTAAAAAGGCAGAGGCATAGAGATCAATCTAGCTGCAAAACTTTTGACCTAAAAATCTGTCCCACCTGATGAATATGCTAGGGCAATGGTGGCATAGAACCAGTGTGAGTGGCTAACTAAGATCCGGTTTGACTTAAGGCCAAATCTACAACAGCAGGGAGCCCTTACCCAAAACTGCTTTGATGACCAAGAACTAGGATCTAAGGGAAGACTAAACACTATTGGTGTTTAAAAATATATATCAATAAAATGACTTCTGATGATGATTAGATAAGACACAGATCTAAGTGTCCAGGCAAATATCATTGGAGTGATAGCTCCAGAAGCCGAAGGGAACAAGAGACCCACAGGCAGACATTATGTCTGGAAAGAGTCTAAATGTTAGGTCTTCATCAGGTCCCATCCCATCCCGGAGTGTTCATGTAATCCTGCATAAGAGGAGGTTAGAGGGATTGTAGGAGCCAGACGGCCTGGGGGACACTGACACAGAAAAAAACAAGGCAATCTGAATGAACTAAGACAAGTTCATATGAGCGCACAGAGACTGAGGCAGCCAGTCCAGATCTACATGGGTCTGTGCCAGATCCTCTGCATATACCCTGGAGCTTATAGCTTGGTGTTTTTATGGGATTTCTGACTGTGACATAGAGTGGGTCTCTGACTCGTGTGCTTGCTCTTGGGATTCTTTTCCTCATTTTCGGTTGCTGCATCCAAACTCTATATGAAAGTTTTTGCTTCATCGATTTTTTTTCTTTCGTAATTTTTTGTTGTTATTCTCTAGAGTCTTTTTCTAGTGAGAGAAAGAAAGGGTGTCTATCTGGAGCAGAAATGAAGGAAGGAGAACTAGGGAAAAACTAGGAGAACTGGGAGGAGAAACTGTAATCAGAGTATATTTATGGGGAAAGAATCCATATTTGCAACAAAGGAAAAACAAATGGGAAAGTGTGATATGACATAAATTAATCTTTGCTCCATGAGCACACCAGCAGAAATTTGGAATGGGGTGAAGATGAATCTTCTGAATATGAAAATATGCTTTCTTTACTTGTTTGTTTAAAAAATAGTTCAAAACAAAAAAAATGGTGCTTTTATGAGACCTGCCATTGACAACAAGGAAAGACAGTGGTGGAAGACATCCATGGCAGGAAGCCAGGTTTCTCATACTCTTTCACTGACTATCTCCTTTGCTTGGCTTCACCTTCTATTTTAGTCATTAAAAAAAAAGATGGGGTTGGGGATTTAGCTCAGTGGTAGAGCGCTTGCCTAGCAAGCGCAAGGCCCTGGGTTCAGTCCCCAGCTCCGAAAAAAAGAAAAAAAAAAGATGTCAGTTGTCTCTCTTCTTTACAGGTATATGGAGCATGCACGAGAGCTTAAGAAAGTTTTATACAGAACTTTACTCACCAATATCTTATAAATTAAGAAAATAAATAATTAACATGGTACAAATAGGCCAGAGCCATAATTTAAATATTACTTGTGATGCTGAATCAGATAAATTATCCATTGATGTATGAAGTTGTTAGAACCAAACGAAAATCTATCTAGAGCACACTTCTCTCATTCCATGATAAGGCTGTTACTGTGGCATGTATACTCAACTGAATTTAGAGTGGATTAGGTAAGTTACATGAAGAAGAAAGGAGTTAGAAAACAATGAATATGTGAATAACATACATTTAGTATATGCTGAAACATTTAATGGCTTCCGTCTAAAATTATTTTTAAAATTGCTCACACTTTTTAAATGTTTTAGTGCTAATATAAAATGTTTATTGTTTTTAACTATCAGTGTAGCTAACTAGAGTCAATTCTTCTTGAATAATTAAAAATTAAGCCTTTTATATGCCGCATTAGTTAAAAAGTGAATAATAACTTTCAATCATACTCCACAGAACACCGCCTTCTCTTCTTCCACCAAGCAGAGTCATATATCTGCTATAGGAAAGAGATTTTATTTTTCCTATAAAAGTGGCAAATGCAAAATAAATATCATTAGTTTTCAACACAGAACTAGTGACATACATTTGATCTGTCAGCTATAGAAAGCTACACTTAACCCATATTTTTTTCTCCATAAAATCCATCACATAATGAAGAGCTCTGAAAACTGAACGAAGGAAACATTCAAGCAATTTTTCTTAGTTCTTTCATATTGACTTCATAAGACCATTACATTATTTCAAAGAAAGATACTGCTTCTAAACTGTGGGGCAGAATTGGGTATCACAATTCAATGGGATACATATTAGTTAAAATCATGTCAAAAATTTGCAATTTTAAATTATAAAAACCAACAAGAATTTGTATCAGTTATAATAATAAAACAAAAAAATCCATTCACTCTAAGAAGCTGAAACTTGAACGTAGTATCTAATAGTGTATTTTAAAAACGACATATATGTTGTTTGACCTGTTTTTTAAAATGGAATTTTGTCAACATTCAAACACCCTTTTAAATGTTGATACTCTCAGTCTTTAAGAAAATAAATCCAAAAGGGGAGAGAGGGAAATTGTAGAGTCCACCTCCAGTGTAAAGGCAGGGCATCAAGTAGAGGGATGGGGTTGTCATCCCACAGTCAAAATCTCGACCCAGAAATCTTCCTGTCTAAAAGAACTGCAGGAACAAAAATTGGAGAAAAGACTGAGGGAAGGGATGCCCAGTGATCAGCACAAAGTGGAGGCTCCAAAGTCTGACATTAATACTGAATCTGTGATGTGCTTACTGACAGGAGCCTAGGATGGCTGTCCTTAGAGAGGCCCAACAAGCAGCTGTCTGAGACAGAACAGCCAATCAATAGACTGAAGTCACGGACCCCTGTGGTTGAATTAGGGAAAGGCTGGAAGAAGCTCAGGAGGCAGGTAACTCCAGAGGAAGACCAGCAGTCTCAACTAACCCGGACCCCTGAGATCTCTCAGACACGGACCCACCAAAACCCGGTAGCATACCTGAGCTGGTCCGAGGCACTAGACACATATACAGCAGACGACTGCCTGGTCTGGTCTTTTTTTTTTTTTTTTTGGTTCTTTTTTTTTTTTCGGAGCTGGGGACCAAACCCAGGGCCTTGCCCTTCCTAGGCAAGCGCTCTACCACTGAGCTAAATCCCCAACCCCCTGGTCTGGTCTTAATGGGAGAAGATATACCTAATTACTAAGAGACTTGAGGCCCCAGGGAGTGAGAAGGCCTGACCAGGACAGGTAGGAAGGTGGATATCCTCTTGGAGATGGCTGGGGGTGGGGGTGGGGGTGTTGGGATGGGATGGGATGGGATGGGATGGGATGAGGAACTGTGATACGGCAGATAGATGGGTGTTGGGGGTAGAGTAACAACTAGACTGTAAAAAAAGTAATAAAAAATAAAAATTAAAATTAAAAAGAAGAGAAATGTCAAAATACAGTTTTCTCGGAAAAATAATACACCAATTGGTATCCATTACCAAATGTTCAGCCCTGAAAATGTATTTGTACAAGTAACATAAGGAGTAATCAGGTTGTATATGTGTCTGAAAGAGAATGAGGGAAGGACACAGTAGGGCTTGGAAGGAGAAAAAGGAAGGCAAGAAACGATGTAATTGGATAACCTTAAGATATTTTACATTGCAATTAAAACAAAAATTTTATTACAAATTAATTCACAAACTATTTCCTGTTTAAATTGTTTACTTTCCTATAAGAAAAAAATACTTTTGAAAATTAAAACTGAAGAAAATCTTGATTACATAACAGAGCCAAAACTCTTTAAGACAAATTTCAAAACTTTTTTCTCTCCAGTAAGTAATGTCCAAATTTGGGAAATGGCTGCTATGGTGTAAGACATACTCTCTCCATATTTAAGTGGTTTTAACTGTTTATAGAAAAAGGTGGAAATATAGCTTTAAGGAATCAACCATGAAAAAGAGAAAAAAAATACCAAATTTCCTTTTAGCACATTCTTGCTCAAAGACTCACACTTTAAAGTACAGTTTAATAAAAACTGAGTAACTGTGCCATAAATGAGGGCATCGCCAAATGTCTGGACTTTGAAGCCTCCTGTGCCTTGCATCTTACCTCATCTATGTGCGGCTCCTGGGCCTGAGCGGCCTTGGATGTTAAGTCACAGTCGGGACTGTAATGGTCACAGTAGTCATATGCTGCCTTGGGGTCACCAGTGATCAGGAACTGCTGAATATCACCCTGCAAAGAATCAGGCATGGAAAAAGTCAGCCTGTGAAAATACAGATGTCTGCAGACTGTTTGTAAGGTCAAATGGCCTGCATTTATGTATATGCAGAAAGGAAATAAATAAATACATATCATTATAAAGATGAGTCTTATAGGACTGAGAGAGAAAGCAATAATCAATTACACTGCTCTGTCTTACTGTCTGGTAGAGAAAATGTACTATATAATAATCAACCTATTAATATTCAGCTTTACAGAATTCACAATTTAATATGAATAGTCGAAGACAAATGAAATACACGCAAAGGATATGTAATTCCATGGCAAAAAAAGTAGATTAGTTCACACTGAAATGCTATTATTAGGGAAACCTGTAAGTGAAGACCACAGTACAATCAGGTTCAGAAGAAAAATAATGCTTAATTACAAAGAAGAAGGAGAAATAGAGCAAAAATAAAAAATATTTATAAAGACAAAAGCATAAATTTGCTACATTGTTGAAAAAATACTTTGGCAAACATTTGAAACCATTTATATAAAAATCTGTATATATTTTATGAAACAAACTTTAGAGGTAAAACAAGAGTATCTAAAAAGTTTAAATTTCATAAAGTTTAGAAACAACACAATAAATAAAGAAACATACCTAATTTATCAAGAACATAATGTAAAATGAATTTGTGTATCATCGCTATAACAATCTTAGAAAATATGCCCACAAGTCACTTGCCCTGACAAAACCCTGTAAATTTGAAGACTGAAGTTTATATTTGAGAGCTTGGTCTGACTGGACATCCTGAGTTTACTTCTAATCATTTCAAAATTAATCCATCTTTGTTGAAATTTTATCACCTAGAATTACTGAGGACTAGGAGAAATAATAAACATTAATTATAAAAATCTTGAAAATTAAGAACAAGGAAAGAATTTATAACAATTATAACACAATACTCATTTGTCCATTAATATATGTTCATTGAGGAAATATATACAACATATTGAATACAGCATTAGAAAGAATGAAGAGATATTTTGACTGACTGGATCTTTAATCACCAGGAGATGAAACTCTGACAACATCTTGCAGAACGTTTCTACTCATCTATTAAGTTGGGAAGGGTCACCATAGATGGGGATAGGACCATTCAGTGTTTGAGCCCTGAACTGAATACAAAGAAGGAGGCATGCTGAAGATTTTAACTCGTGGGACTCTCCTCCCTGTTTATGAACAAAATAAGCCAATGCCTAAGGTTCCTGATGCTCTGCCTTCCCACCTGTGGCTGACTGGAACATGAAATTGGGAGCTGAGGAAAATTCTTCTTAAGTCTCTCCTGCCAAGTACTTGGCCACAATAGTGAGAGTCTAACTAGCACAGACCAAAAAAACATAAATTCACGATATTTCAGTTTTTAACCAATCTAAACAATGCCATAACATTTTCCCAAATGACTAGGCTGATTTACGTTCTCACTCATAGTACTTGAGTATTCTCCACATTCTCCTAACATTTGCTACTTTGTGCCTTCTTGATCATATATTATTTATTTATTAATTGTTATTTATTTAGTGTGTAAGGATTGTATGCATGTGGGAAACTCTTGGGAACTTTCAATCCTGGGCATTGAAATCAGGTCATGAAACTTGGCACAAGCTGAGTCACTCAAGAATCTAAAACATCAATTTGTGTTCAATGAATATGAGAACTTTTAAAATATACTTAGTTGATCATGTGTTCAATTAATGAATCTGATTCCTGTTATTTCAGACATTTTAAAAACTGACTTTTTTAAAAAAACTATGTGAATGACACATACACACACATACACAGACATATGTATACATATGATACGTAAGGGAAAAGTAAAGTGAATAAAATAAAAATGTTACATGAAATTCTCTAAAAATTATGTTATTTTTAAAAAACTGTGCTTGAATAGGGGCTCATATACAGCATCACAATTGCTAATTTAATGTCCTTCTTTGGCAAGAAAAGTTTCTGTTTGTTTTGTATGTGTGTGTGTGTGTGTGTGTGTGTGTGTGTTTCTTTGCCTATGTCATAATTTTCTAAGGATTTTGCTTATATCTGAAGTTCAATACCAGGTAAAAACTATGTGTCAGGGCTTATTGGCTTCTGTGTAGTAGTTGCTGGTGTTACTAATTGCTTGTAGCTCTGTAATTTTTTTTTTCTTGATTTTGGACAAATAAATGTCTGTTACATTACATGGTGATCAATGAGGATTTACCATTTGCTGTGTTCAAAGGTAGGAACTTTCAAGTGTGTTAGGAGACTTTTTGTCTATTGGATCACACCTATGAATTTTAACTTTCTGTTTGGTGAGTGGGCTCAGCAGTACAAGAGCTATGCAGACCTTTCTTAGGTCTTTCTGGGACTTATACACAGTTTTCTACAACCAGAGACATGCCAAATTCTGTATCTGTTACATTTATTCAAATTATTTAGTAATTTCATTTTGTTGCTAATTCATTAGTTGATTCACTTAAAATTCTTTGAACATGTTTATGTATGTATGTGTGTATGTATGTATGATCAGGCAGTATCCCAATAAGTAGAAAAAAAGCAAATTTAATTTCCACTGAAACTTGAAATACAACAAGCACAGTTAACATCCAACTAAAAATACGATAGGAACTTTAATGGTCAGACTATGGTTAATGTTTCCAATCTAAAATATTTACTTGACCATATCATGAAGCAGTATAGGAAGTTGGCCAAATAAACATTTTTCTGAGTGACTTTTCAATATTTTCTGGATATGTAGGTAAATTATGGCAATGATTGTTGAAGGCTCAAAAATGCATACAAGTAGCTAAATATATTGTCAGCACTTCATGTACCAAAACTCTTCAATCAAGCACACAGTAGCTGCAACTGGACTGTCAGAGACGAAGACTTACCAAAGAGGAGAATACTGAATTATTAGCTCTCTATTCTGGTACCTCATAAAATAATAAATGGGAATCACTGGGCACATAAGAGAAATGTCACCAGTGGTTATAATTAGAACCTCTAACTCCAAATTTTCCTTCCCAAATATCTGGGACAGTGAGTCCATTTAATTGAATGAAAATGAACAAATTAAGAAATCCTATTGAGAGCATCCATTCCAGAGGTACAAATTATCAAGGTCTATATTTAATTACTGAAACACATGAAATGGAGTGCCTCACACAAAAATTCTATTTGTAAAATAGATTTTGAGAGGGACATTGTTTTTCCAACCACTTATTATTCTGTTTATTGGACTTTACTTCACTAATGGGGTGTTGCTAATGTTTCCACTATAAATTCTTATTTCAGTATTTAATAGTTGGCCATAAAATATAATATAGGAAAATATTGGAAATATCTGTAAAATTCCAATTTTCCCAGAAAGCATCACACACTGTTTTATATTAATCATATGTTGTGTTGTGAGTATAATCTATAAATAAACCTGAGTATTGTAACAAGTGTAATGAGCTGTAAATATTATTTTTGATGCTATAATATTTTCCAGAGCTGGAGAGGGATAAAATTACCAAGTAAACCTGGCATATGTACTCCTGCAGCTCTTCAGGCATGAAAAAGACATCTTCATTCTTGAATGGTCTAAAAGCCAAGGTCGAGGGAGAAATCATGGAATTACTTCACGATCTACAGCTGTGTCAACTAGCTACACAACATGGTATTTTTACATAGAATGTAGAGACTTACCAAAAGAGAGAGCAAAATGATTGTAGGGAAAAAAAGCTTTGTGAACAAATGATTGAATGGCACTATGCATTGCCAAAGAATCTCACCAAAACTTCTATCACTACCAGTTATATACGTAATTATGTAAGCTTCTTCCACAACAAAATTTAATGCAGACATTAACAGACTCTTACTATTTTATGTGATATATCTCTGTTTCTGTTTCTGTTTCTCTCTCTCTCTCTCTCTCTCTCTCTCTCTCTCTCTCTCATACACATGTGGGCAAACACACCTCATTTATTTAATAAATAAATAAATAAAATGAGGGATAGGATATTTTGTTTTGAACGTTTCATACATTATTCTATATACTGATTTTTTCAAAAATAGAGCTTAATCACATAAATTCAATCTAATGTATATGTGTTAAGAGTCTGGTTTTGGTTCCAACTTGCCAGTCTCTGTGAGACCAGCAAGTGTTTGGTTGACTTCAACTTTATGTCTGACCTCCCACTGATTGTGACATACAGCATTGATCCTCATAGAATAAATAATGAAAATCCAGGCTCGGCTAAGCTGTTATAACAATACATGGCTCGTGAATGGCATGACCTGTAGATAAAATATTTGCTTTCAAAAAGAACTACAGGAATGGCAGCAAACATTCACGTATAACCAGATAGCTACTTGGGATGCTAGGCTGATGTTCCATTACAACTGACATAAGATAACTTCCTGAATGGCAAGCACCATCCACAAGGTTTTCTGTGTGCTCCAAGTCTTAGATTAAAGTTCTCATGTTAAAACTTGGCAGTATGTTTCATTCTAAAATTTCCATCTCCTTTTGTTAAAATCTTAAAGGGAAGAAGCAAAGCAACCACTGTGCATCTCAGGGATTTTTGGAAATTTCTGGAATAAAATAGCATATATACTTTCATAGTGTAACGAATCACTCTGCTGCAAGTTTGTTCCACAAAGTTATCTAGCATCGTCATTTCCCATTAGCACATCCCCATCTCTACCAGCGTGCAACATATAGCAAGGTATCTCAGTGTAAATAAACACTCCATAAAAATTTTATAGACTACTTTTAGCAAAGAAGAAGTAGCTAGTTGGGGAATCTTGTGGAAGAGGAGAAGGAAGGATTCAAGGGCAAGACAGGGCAAGAACATCACAAGAAAACCTTCAGAATCAACTAACCTTGGGACATGGGAGCACACAGAGACTGAACCACAAACTACAAAGATCATGCATGGGTTGGACCTAGGCCTCCTACACATATGTAACAGGTGTGCAATTTGGTTCATGTGAGTCTCCTAACAGCAGGATAAGTGACTGTCTGTGACACTCTTGCTTGACTTTGGATCCCTTTGTCCTCCCTGGACTGCTTTGTCTAACCTCAATAAAAGATGCATGTAGTCCTACTGCAACTTGATATGACAAAGAGGGTTGATGTCTTTGGGAGGCCTCGTCTTTTTCGAGAACAAAGGGAGGGGGCATGGAAGAAAGACAGGGAGAAGGTAGGACTCTTAGGAAAAGAGGAAGGGGGAGATGCAATTGGGATGCAGAGTAAATTAATTAATTAGTGAATTAATTAGTAAATGAAAAAGGAATCTATTAAATCCCCATGTAAAGAAACCTTTTCCTCTTTTTAGATACTAGTACAATAAATGATAGATACTAAAGAACAATATTATTTTATCTAATAATTTTAAATAAAATTTATACAATGATTTTAACAGGAAAGTATCCAGTTTCTGAATTTTGTGCTGTTTATAGATCGATCTTGAATCCATTCAACAGTGAATGCCTCTGAAGACTAAATGACACACTGACTCTAGGTACAGAAGGGTAACAAATGAGGGAAAGAGAGAAAGGGAAGTTCTGCTCTTATAAAACTACTCCATCTTGCTCTCGATATTTCTATGCACTGAAATAATTATAGGAAATATATTTATTTATTGCTTCATATTTCCAACTCTAAAGAAGATAGAAATCTGGAGGAAAAGAGGAAGAAACTTTTACATTGGGGAAATCAGAGGAAACATGCAGTGGCATACTATGTAAACAAGGTAATTATGGGGAAATGCTCTTCTTTTAATGCAGTAGTAGTTAATGTCAAGAAGAAAGAAGTAGAAGAAGGAGGAGAAGGAGGAGGAGGCAGAGAAAGATTGTTGGGTGTCTCTCCAAACCATATTGTTAGAATTTTTATCTCTTATCTTATGGTCAAAAAGTATTTTCCTTAGACTCTTTCACTAGACTCTTACAGGTACAGAAAATGGAAAACAACCCCGAGGGGTGGAAAGGTAGAAATGCTGCACTCCACCATACCCTTTGGCTTAACACAGGAGTCTCTCTTCTTTACCATTAGAGTCACTGTTGGAAACTATTCAGTTCTTTCTTGAACTCTTGTCATAGTTTGGATGTTCAATGTCTTTCAAAGACCCTATGCTTAAATTTGGTCCCTACAGGGAGTGGGAGATATCAGAGAGTGGTAGAATTTTAGAAGGTAGAGAAGTGTTTGATACTTTGGCCATGGGGTAGGTGAACTCTCAAACTGGATTAAGGACTCTGGGTACCCTTCTTGACTTGTTCTACTGCCACTATTCCCACCTTCAATACATAGTCCCAGTATGATGTGTACTCATCTGTTCTCTTCATCAAAGGCCAAAACAGTGATGTCCACTGACTGGACATTGAAGAGTTTGAATAAAGAACAATTTTTATAGCAAATGGTGCTCTGAAACACTGCTATCCAGATGTAGAATAACAAAGTAGAAGCTATGCCTTGTTTTACAAAATAATTAATTATAATTTAATCGAAGATTCTAATATAACTGTGAAACTATTCAAGGAAAGTTTTCAAAATACCAACTAGGAAGCTACTTCCAAAATAGGCCGCATAGAACTCCAAATATAATTCTAAGATTATACCAAAAAAATTTCAGCAAGCTAAATACTTTGGCCCAGCAAAGGAAACAACAGAGTAAAAAGCCTACAGAGGGGTTTGGGGATTTAGCTCAGTGGTAGAGTGCTTGCCTAGCAAGTGTAAGGTCCTGGGTTCGGTCCTCAGCTCCGAAAAAAAAAAAAGGCCTACAGAGTAGGAGGGATTCTATGCCAGTGTTCACTAAACAGGAGATTAATAGTCAGTACATATTAAAAAACTCAAGACTTATATACCCCCCCAAAAATAGGTAACCCAACCAATAAAGTTCAGGTGAATTGAACAGATGGCTCTCAAAGATATAAATGATCAATAAAGGTATGAAAAGAACATATACAACATTCTTAGTCATAAGGCAAATGTAAACCAAAAACGGAACTGAAATTCACCCTGGTAAGAATCACCACGAGGGCAAATGTGTGGTGGGAAATGAATGTTTACATAGCTGTTGTAAGTGTTACTACTCTTCCTATTGGAGAATTTTCTCAAAATCCCCACTTGGGATGTATATGGAGATGCTCTTAAGTCAAAAAACAGTACATGTTCTGGAATATGTACACACCTTGTCACTACCGACAACAACCAAGTTACAGACTCATCTTTTCTCCTCAGTAGACAAATGAATGAAGAAAATGCGCTGTGTAAACACCATAGATGTGTACAGTGAAGGAATCGCTGCTTAGATTTCATATGGAAATGAGAATCCTCTCAGGCATTAGAACAAAGGTCACCCTTATTACTCCTTGATAAGGAATTTAGAGACATTCTAAGTGTGCTCCAAGGTTCAGTTGAGAAACAACAGACTAATGGATACTGCAAAGTATCCTGATAATAGCACAGGGACAATGGGCTTGTTTAAGTCACCTGCAGAGTGACAAACAGGAAGCAGGGCAAAAATATTGAGAAACGTTATAGCCTGGACAGAGTTAGGGAACAGAGAAATCCTACTGGAATAGGACATGGGTAGGCATGCAGGGTGTGGGGAAGCAGTCTCTTGCCAAAGAAAATACTGGGGTATTAACCATTAGCAATGGAAGGAATCCCAAAAATCTCCAAGGGCCCTATCCCCACTGTAGGTCAAGAAGAGCCTAGAAAACCAAACTTATTTTATGCATCTTCCACTATTCACTGGGCAGTTAAGAACACCATGACTGTTATTGTGTGACCTGGTGATATTGGTGGCCAGTCTCAGTATACACCATGTAATCTAGTTTTTTGGGGGACAATGCAACAGTTGCGATGATAAAAGTGTTTACTGAGTGTTTTTTTTTTCTTTTTACTCCTAGGAATACAGTAGAATCGTGCCAGGATGGACTCTGCACTGGGAAGTCTAGATGGGTCGTGCCCAGGAGAGCTTTGTGAATGGACATGAAGCTAAAGCAACAGCAGAGATTCTGGAAGCTTGCCATGGCTGCAAGGGAAAGTTGCAAACACCAATAGAAAATAGCCCAGAAGATCACATGACCTGGACTTGGCACAGAAATATAGAAAGGGCTCTCCAAGTCCTTGGGTACACACCTCATGCCACTCTGTCTCCAGTGTGCACCTGGTGGAATATAAGGACAAAGCATTTGTGCTGTTAAAGTCCAGTCTTGCTTTGGGCCACTCGCTCACCTCTGGAATAGGGCTATTTAGCCCACAAAGATATTGTCATATCTTAGAACCACGTATCTTGATTTTTTTTTACTTTAACAGTGGCTTACAGCTGAAACTTTTCCTGTCTCAGACACCTTTGTTTTCAGTTTTAAGCAATACTGGAAGACACTTTTAATCTTATGTGAATAAATTTATTTTATTAAAAGAACATCACTATTTAAGGAAAGCAGGGATGGTATAATATGCTTTGAGTATTTCAATTCTTTCAACAGGCCTAACATTAGAAAGACATCTGGCTGTGCTGCTGAGAACCAGTGTTATTTCTCGGGTTAGTAGGAACACTCCAAGAGAAATGGTGGGACCATGGTCAATTTCCTTTCCTCTGGTTTGGCTTGAAAACCACTCATAATTCAAGAGCACATCAAAACAATCATCCACCATGATCAAGTAGGCTTCATCCCAGGCATGCAGGGATGGTTTAATATACGGAAAACCATCAACGTGATCCATTATATAAACAAACTGAAAGAGCAGAACCACATGATCATTTCATTAGATGCTGAGAAAGCATTTGACAAAATTCAGCACCCCTTCATGATAAAAGTCCTGGAAAGAATAGGAATTCAAGGCCCATACCTAAACATAGTAAAAGCCATATACAGCAAACCAGTTGCTAACATTAAACTAAATGGAGAGAAACTTGAAGCAATCCCACTAAAATCAGGGACTAGACAAGGATGCCCACTCTCTCCCTACTTATTCAATATAGTTCTTGAAGTTCTAGCCAGAGCAATCAGACAACAAAAGGAGATCAAAGGGATACAGATCGGAAAAGAAGAGGTCAAAATATCACTATTTGCAGATGATATGATAGTATATTTAAGTGATCCCAAAAGTTCCACCAGAGAACTACTAAAGCTGATAAACAACTTCAGCAAAGTGGCTGGGTATAAAATTAACTCAAATAAATCAGTTGCCTTCCTCTATACAAAAGAGAAACAAGCCGAGAAAGAAATTAGGGAAACGACACCCTTCATAATAGACCCAAATAATATAAAGTACCTCGGTGTGACTTTAACCAAGCAAGTAAAAGATCTGTACAATAAGAACTTCAAGACACTGAAGAAAGAAATTGAAGAAGACCTCAGAAGATGGAAAGATCTCCCATGCTCATGGATTGGCAGGATTAATATAGTAAAAATGGCCATTTTACCAAAAGCGATCTACAGATTCAATGCAATCCCCATCAAAATACCAATCCAATTCTTCAAAGAGTTAGACAGAACAATTTGCAAATTCATCTGGAATAACAAAAAACCCAGGATAGCTAAAACTATCCTCAACAATAAAAGGACTTCAGGGGGAATCACTATCCCTGAACTCAAGCAGTATTACAGAGCAATAGTGATAAAAACTGCATGGTATTGGCACAGAGACAGACAGATAGACCAATGGAATAGAATTGAAGACCCAGAAATGAACCCACACACCTATGGTCACTTGATTTTTGACAAAGGAGCCAAAACCATCCATTGGAAAAAAGATAGCATTTTCAGCAAATGGTGCTGGTTCAACTGGAGGGCAACATGTAGAAGAATGCAGATCGATCCATGCTTATCACCCTGTACAAAGCTTAAGTCCAAGTGGATCAAGGACCTCCACATCAAACCAGACACACTCAAACTAATAGAAGAAAAACTAGGGAAGCATCTGGAACACATGGGCACTGGAAAAAATTTCCTGAACAAAACACCAATGGCTTATGCTCTAAGATCAAGAATTGACAAATGGGATCTCATAAAACTGCAAAGCTTCTGTAAGGCAAAGGACACTGTGGTTAGGACAAAACGGCAACCAACAGATTGGGAAAAGATCTTTACCAACCCTACAACAGATAGAGGCCTTATATCCAAAATATACAAAGAACTCAAGAAGTTAGACCGCAGGGAAACAAATAACCCTATTAAAAAATGGGGTTCAGAGCTAAACAAAGAATTCACAGCTGAGGAATGCCGAATGGCTGAGAAACACCTAAAGAAATGTTCAACATCTTTAGTCATAAGGGAAATGCAAATCAAAACAACCCTGAGATTTCACCTCACACCAGTGCGATTGGCTAAGATCAAAAACTCAGGTGACAGCAGATGCTGGCGAGGATGTGGAGAAAGAGGAACACTCCTCCATTGTTGGTGGGATTGCAGACTGGTAAAACCATTCTGGAAATCAGTCTGGAGGTTCCTCAGAAAATTGAACATTGAACTGCCTGAGGATCCAGCTATACCTCTCTTGGGCATATACCCAAAAGATGCCTCAACATATAAAAGAGACACGTGCTCCACTATGTTCATTGCAGCCTTATTTATAATAGCCAGAAAATGGAAAGAACCCAGATGCCCTTCAACAGAGGAATGGATACAGAAAATGTGGTACATCTACACAATGGAATATTACTCAGCTATCAAAAACAACGAGTTTATGAAATTCGTAGGCAAATGGTTGGAACTGGAAAATATCATCCTGAGTGAACTAACCCAATCACAGAAAGACATACATGGTATGCACTCATTGATAAGTGGCTATTAGCCCAAATGCTTGAATTACCCTAGATCGCTAGAACAAAGGAAACTCAAGACGGATGATCAAAATGTGAATGCTTCACTCCTTCTTTAAATGAGGAAAAAGAATACCCTTGGCAGGGAAGGGAGAGGCAAAGATTAAAACAGAGACTGAAGGAACACCCATTCAGAGCCTGTCCCACATTTGGCCCATACATATACAGCCACCCAATTGGACTAGATGGATGAAGCAAAGAAGTGCAGACCGACAGGAGCCGGATGTAGATCGCTCCTGAGAGACACAGCCAGAATACAGCAAATACAGAGGCGAATGCCAGCAGCAAACCACTGAACTGAGAATAGGTCCCCTATTGAAGGAATCAGAGAAAGAACTGGAAGAGCTTGAAGGGGCTCGAGACCCCAAAAGTACAACAATGCCAAGCAACCAGAGCCTCCAGGGACTAAGCCACTACCTAAAGACTATACATGGACTGACCCTGGACTCTGACCCCATAGGTAGCAATGAATATACTAGTAAGAGCACCAGTGGAAGGGGAAGCCCTGGGTCCTGCTAAGACTGAACCCCCAGTGAACTAGTCTATGGGGGGAGGGCGGCAATGGTGGGAGGGTTGGGAGGGGAACACCCATAAGGAAGGGGAGGGGGGAGGGGGATGTTTGCCCGGAAACCGGGAAAGGGAATAACACTCGCAATGTATATAAGAAATACTCAAGTTAATAAAAAAAAAAAAAAAAAAAAGTCTTGACACCAAAAAAAAAAAAAAAAAAAAAAAAAAGAAAACCACTCATAAGCTGCTACATACATTCTTACCAGGATGTGCTGTCATCCACTGTCCTTTCTGGGAGGCTGCCAAATGGGTCTCTGAGGTGCATAAGGTTTTCCTGTTTGTGTGAGGTATCTAGGGTGTTTTGCTCCTATAATACAGAGCTGGTATTTATTAGTTAATGTATCATTACACCACTCTTTCTTCTCTTTCTCCTTAAGCCCCCAAGAAGGTAATGATGCTCAGTAGATTCCTCAGCTTTGCCGTTTGCATCTTCGCGAGCACGGATTTTGTTTCCTAATGTTGATGGAGTGCCATACATATATTTAATGGTTCTAAGAAGGTGATTTGATGTTTTAACTATACATACACACAAACAAAACTTTTAAAGATAAAAAGTAGGTGTGTCATTTGCCAGCAAAGATCCAGGCTATTACTAGAAGAGACTCTGTTTCACTGGAATATAAACAATAGAAAAGCAGGAGTCTTACTCTCTGTGGTCTTCATAGTGTCCACACTCAGCTTGCACGGTCTAGGTTTTTAGTAAGCACCAAATATATGGATCTACAGGCAAATATTTCTTTCACCAGAAACAGATTCATTTTCAATATTTGTAAATTAAGAACCACAAACCACTAAACCACTAGAACATGTTTCTCCTCTTCTGGACCTTGCCATTGGCTTTTTTTTTGTTGTTGTTTTGGTGATGTTAAATTTTTTCTTTTATGTATATGAGTGTTTTGTGTACATATACAGACATATACCATGAATGTTCCTAGAGGACACAGAAATCAAAGGGGAGCATTGGATGCCCCTGGAACAGGAATTATAATCAGATTTGAGACTCTATGTAGGTGCTGAGATTAGAACTCAACTCTTCCGCAATAACAGTAAGTTCTCTTAACCATAAAGCCACCTCTCCAGCCTCGCTGATTCTGGTATTGATCTGTAATCATTTTTCTATAATAAATAACAATTATAAATATTTAGATAGTAGCATTACTTTTCTTGCATTCCCCAAGGAACCCTGAAAATAATCAATAAAATTTATTTGTAAACATAAAATTGCATATGTTAAAAGCCAATTTTTTCCTCCAAAATTTTGGAGGCAATTGAAATACCAGTATAAAGTTTAAGGAATGTGGCTATAGATTTCACTTGTAAATGCTCCAAAAAAAGTTCCAAGAAAATAATTATCAACAAGCCAAGCACACCAGGAGAAAACAGAGAACAAAATAAATAAATAAAAACATATAAAAGAAAAAAAGACACAGCTGAACATTACTCTCTATCCAACAGATGTTCCTTTTAGCCCCAAATATCTATTCAAATTTGGTATTAAAAATTCCTGTAAAAAACAGGGTACGTTTTGATAGTGTTTCTGATTGTATAACCAGGAAGAAGCCTGACACCAAATCCTACTTGGGTTTAAAACTCTTAAGGATTGCATCAGTTAACAATGTACTTCTGGCCTACTGACAGTGTTGTTTTTGTTGTTGTTGTTGTTGTTGTTGATGTTGCTACTGCTGCTGCTGTTGATGTTGTGCCTGTTTTTGTTTTTTTAAACATTTCATACAGTTAATAATACTTTCTCCAGTATTTTGTGGGGTAAAGGAAAGCTGCCAAAATGCTTACAGCTTTGGTATGATTGAAATATACACCAGCAATTGGATCTGGACCTTAATTCAAAGGAAAGAATGGGAGACGCCACAGAATCACTCCCATAACTACAGCTCGCACAGCCCTGACAGTGCAGCAAACACTGCACTTAAGAAACTAATTTTATGAAAACAAACTGTATCCTACATTATTTAAATGTACTTCTAATTCAAGGAACATTTACCAGATTGTATAGAACAGTTTTCCACAAAAGTACATATTTATCTTATAATTTCTGTACTCTCAATGTTAAAGAAGGGTTATTACATTAAAGTGTAAGTGCTCATATGGGAACACATTTAGCAGGGAATAAGTAAAATAAATACAACACTTAGTAAAGGGCTAACAGGACTTACCCACAGCATCCTTGAAGCCACATGTCTTCTATGTTTCTTAAATTAATAATTTCTGGAGAGTACATTTAGTTTTAAATTTTATTAATAAAATAATTTGCATAGCAGGCATGACTCTGTGCTCTCTAATACTACAGAAAGCTTCCACCCTCCCAAAGTTTGTATTCTAGAGGCAGACAGGAAATAAGTAAATGCTAGAAGATCAGAAAAAATGCAAAAGTAGAACAAAAAGAATAAGGGTGATAATCAGAAAAATAGGCTATCATATAGCAAGTTCAAGGAGGAAAAGTTTTGCTGACTAAAGGATACTCAGAATGAACTGAGAGAGGAGAAAATCGAACTGAGGCAGAACCCTTGAAACACGAGCACTGGTGGGTGCATAGGTAGGATCTATGCTGTGAGCAGTGTGTTTGAAGAAATGAACGCGTTGTGGATACGAAGGAGCACAGAGAAAAGGAATTATTGATGAAGCCAGAGAACGGCACAGAATGAGCTGTAACCTGAAGACATGTGAGAAGACAAAATTTATGCTCTGAATGAAAAGAAAAGTCCCTGGGATATCGTAAGCAAAAGGTGCCATCAGTCACTCTCTCATTCTTTCTCTCCTTCAGGAGCTACATGCCAAGAACAGTGACTACAATCATAGGAACCTGAACAGAGGAAACTAGTAAATAAGACTTCAGTAGATTTGCCAAATATTTTCACTCATATTAGAACTTTATACAACCATTTCTAGAACATGAACTAGACTATGCCTTTAAAATATCACATTCTAAAAGCAAGTCAACAATAATGCAAGTAATTGCATTCCCTGTGTACTCCTTGGAGTTAGAGGTAATTTCATGTTAATGGTGTGTTTGCCACAAAACGTAGGACAGAAAAGATGAAGTAAAATTTTGTTCTGGATAGCCCTCTAGGTTTTCAATGTTTAAAGATTTATTTTAAACTTTGTAATTGTAGCCTTAAATCATAAAAAGGAGTTAAAGCTCTTTCCATTGAGCTTCACTAGTTAATGTCTATAAAGATATTTACTGTCAGAGTAGCAGTGTTAGAAACCACTAACGATTAGCCCCACATAGTCAAGCAGTCCTGTGCAGTGCTAGCCTATTTTGCTTTCTGTTATGATTTACAAATGCCAAAATTAACAGAAAGAGGTAATGTTGTTTAGCTTACACTTCACTTCTAGAATACAGCCCATGAGAAGTCAGGGCAGGAACTGAAGCAGAAACTTGGAGGAAAAACTAATGACTTGCTTCCAGTTACCTTTCTGTATGCTTAAGTCAACCTGTGAAAAGGTGGTGCCAACCCCACTGGGCTGAACCCTCGTCCATCAATCAGCAATCAAGAAAATGCCTCATAGGCCAGTCAAATGGGGCTAAATCCTCAACTGAGGGTGCCTCTTCCCAGATATCTTGAGTTGTCCTCAAGTTGACCAAAAACCATTGGACAGCTTCACCGCACCCCCTTCTTTCTCCTTAAGGCTAGAATATTATTGCAGAAGAGAAAGGAGAAAATCGTTAGGGGTCAGAGTTAGGGGGTAGTGTATATCTGCAGTGAAACATGTATTTGTGGTGTGATAGTGCCATGGTTCACCTGAAATTACAGAGGCTGTAATTTCAGCACAAGGCCATCCTGAGATCAAGTTTGTCAAAATTCCAACATGGGGGACAGAGAGGCTCATGAAGTTGAACTCTAACTGAGGATATATTGGCAACTAGTGAATACTGAGTGGGGGAAAGTCGGTTTTTCCACCTGGTCGTAGCACATGAGAGGCTGAATACAGGAGATGGTGCTACTACACCCACACACGTACAGACAACATAAAGTAGATTGGTGTGATCTTAGAAAATCAGAGGACATAAAGTCAGGAGGGAATGGTAGTGAGGAGTCATTGAAAAGATAATGGGAGAGAAGGAATAGGAGGTGAATTTAATAAAAACATATTATAAATATAAAATTCTTCAACAATTTTTAACAGTTAACAAAATGCTGAATCATAATAGCTGATAACATTTAAAATAAAGACGAGAAGAGGCAGAGTCATTTTTAAGAGTAATCTATACATTATACATGGACAAACATGTAAAAGGAGAGGGCAGACAAATTTGGTATTTTATTATACCCAATGACAGGAGATAATTGAGTTCCTCTTAAAGAAATGAGTACTGTGTGCACAGAGTCTTAGAATCTAACTCTACCTTAAATGCTTCATGTTTCTCCTACAACCAATCTCAGTCAAAACGTATACTAACTTGAAATTTTTAATATGAAGTCAATAAAGCCCTAAAATATAAAACACACACCCCCATCTAGTAATCAGAATGCACTGAGGCAGCAGGGATTCAACACGCAGGTGGGAAACCACACATCCCTCTTCTGACAAACAGACACAGACAGAGGGAGTGCCCACCCGTTCCCCCAAGGCTGGTTGTAACTCATGTAGTACATTTTTGTGTGTTGTTCTTCACCACACATGTCACATTAACTCAGTCTGCAGTGCGCAGGAATGTGATTACACATTCAAAAGCCAAAACCAGATGCTCCTTTAAGCCATGATGAGAGAAAACTCTAAAGAATTGATAAAACCAGTGTTGACCCAGAGCACACTTAAGAGCCTCCTAAAACAGAAAACCCAGGAGAAAGTGTCACGACTAATTAGCCACACCAATCAATTCTAAACAAAATCTGATGAGCTAGACCAGGAGCTGACAAGATTGGGTAGCCAAGGGAGATGGCTTTGTTGATTACTTGCTTGTGGTATAGGCGTGAGGACCTGAATTCATTTCCCAGAAGCCACTTAAAAAACCAACAAGCCTAGTGTGGAGGCATGTGGTACACTAGTACCAAGTAAATGGAGACAGAAGGACCCTGGAACTGACTGGCCAGCCAGTTTAACGAGGCAGTGACAGTAAGTTCTGTGAGAGAGTCTGTCTCAAAAACTAAATCATAAAGACACTGAATAACACACCTGATGTCCACCTCACACCTTTTTATGCATGCACTCAGAAGTGCACAGGTGTGTGCACACACACACACACACACACACACACACACACACACACACAGAAGAAGCATGTCCACACATCCACATGAAGGAGTTAAAACTGTTTTATAAAAGCTGCAATAGAAGACTATTGTGTACATATACTTAACTGTGGACACAGAAGCTTTTCTCCACCAAGAAAATAAATTCATTTATTTTTCAATGTTAGAAAAAAAAGTTAAATTTCTATGAGTCCACTGAGTCCTAGAATACCCAGAGGACTCTTAAGACTTTCTGGGTTGGGTGATGGGATTTTAAACAAATCTCCATTAAACTTCAGTTAAAATGCTGTTTCACTTTAAGTGGAAATACCAAA
This sequence comes from Rattus norvegicus, assembly GCF_021556685.1. NCBI lineage: Eukaryota > Metazoa > Chordata > Mammalia > Rodentia > Muridae > Rattus > Rattus norvegicus. The sequence continues at coordinate 203,992,609 of NC_141535.1, read as the reverse complement.
TTTAACTAATTTTTGCCTCATAGTTGTCAACTACAGCTTGTTGTTTCTCTTGCAATTACATATCCCCTTGCATTTACAAAAGAATTTTAGCCTTGGAGTATATTACACCAAACAAGAATCAGAAAGCTGATTTTTAGATAATAATTTCAACATTGTTTTCAAAGCCAGAGCTATATTCTAAAATGCAGTTGACCAAATATTTGCAGGCAAGCATAAACAAACAACCCTACATTACTGCAAAGCTGCTTTCCCTTTCTTATGTACACATTCTAAGTTCCTTTGAGAGAGTAAACAAAAAATCCCAGTCAAGAAAACACTTGGTTTTTTTTAGGTGTTGGTACATTTCCTTAAAAGAATAAATTATAAATCTGTATATCATACAAAATGATATGTAGTTCCTATGTTAACTATATCCCCACCAAATTCCAAAGGTAATCAACAACGCTTGAAATTAGGTCAATTCTTGCAAAAACCCCTCTGATAGGACACATGAATGCCTCTTTACAAATGGTAATTCACTTAATCTTCATACAGTAATACATATAAGACTCGTAATTTTGTAGCTGAGGAAAAATGAAAAAAGTCATGTTCCCAACTCTGTTTTTCATTTTGAAGGCCAAACCAGGTCTTTGTGACTCCAGAGTGAAAACGTTGCTATTCCATAACTGGAATTTTGTTACCGCTATGAAGCTTAAGGCAAACATCTGTGTTTACCACAGTCTTAGGCATTCCCTGTGAAAGGGTCATTCAGCAACCCCCCTCCCTAAAGTACTCTTGAAACACAGGTTGCGAACCATTTTTCTACTACTTGTTAAAACTTTTGTAATATCTCTGGAGCTAGAAATTAATAAATGCAGACTGATAAGAAAATGATATAAATTTACATATACTTAGAGACCATAGCAAAAAGATAATATTTTTTTAATTACATGATCACTGTTATTTGTTATTTGTCAATTTACCTCTTGTAAAACTAGGTAAGAGATATGCTAGACCCAATAATAGAAGAGTGAATTTTGATAAAGTAACTTAAATAAGGGCAAGGAAATAAAATAATGAAAGGAGAGACTGGCTAAGATGCTATTTCCTATATTTTCCTTATTTTTGAGAACTTCACACATATATATGAAATTTGATCATACATATATATGATCGAATACTTCCATGCCATAACTCCATAATCCCTCCCCGAACTTTTCCATTTTTTTTTCAGTTTTGTGTTGCTTTTGTTTTTGTATGTTTGTTTTAATAACCCACTAAATTCAATTAGTGTTGCCCCTTAGTAAAGAGTAGGGGCCCCCGCACTGGAGCATGGAAAACCTACCTGTTGTGAGGAGAAAGAGAGAATCATTCTTTATTCATTTTGCAGTTCTCAAGAAAAAGTGAAGCAATGGTTCACAAGGAATGGTAAAGAAATAGGTCTTTGTACTAGGGAAAACTTTACAGATTTCATTAGACGTGTGGGAGGGTGTAAAACTTATCAACCGGTAAAGATTTAGTTATTTCAGTTCACTGAAGCTAGAGCTATACATCTCTGGTGATGAAAACCACTTTGTACCTTAACTTGGGAAAGATATGTCTCTCAGGAACTGCAAATGGTCCTCAGTTAAATAAGTTTCTCCAATGATTTCAGTGTGAAATAATATCAGTTTAGAATACTAAGGGGGAAACAGCTTTGATCCCTTCAAATTATTGCACTTAGTTATCAAATTAAAACACTGGGTTATCCTCATCATAATTCCTTTTCCTCAATAGTTATTGCACTGCTTAGATACCGAATGATGTCTGTAGCTTCATTTTTAATTTCACAAGTGAAATATCTGAAGTGGTTATCATCCATAGTCAATTCACTTTCGCCTTCCTGAGAGTCATAGTCTATAAAATACTTCCTCAACCTAGATGGAACACAGATAAGACTTTGTAAAATACAATTTTCATTTGTATTTTGTATTCAGAGACACTTCGCAGAGAACTCCGAACAATATTGTTTTAGTAATGAATTCTAAGATCATGAAATTCTGGAGGTCGAGAATGAGACAAAGACTAAATGTGCAATTTCCGTAGTGCCTGGTTTTTATCATGAAGAATTACACCTTCAAATTTCATCGTTACTGCTGCCACTAAGCCTATGGCAGGGGAATCCAAATGTACCCCAACTAGACCGATGATGATAGCAGGCGTGTCTGGGATAAGTAAAATAGAAAATAGTCTGAGACCCGAAAAGATGGGCGCATTGTGGAGGAGAGGCAAACTATGACACTCAGATCCACAGGTGCTGTGTTACCTGAATAGAATCCAGAATCCAAATCTGATAAAAAGGTAGGAAGTGCTGCATCTCAAACTATGGGAGAAATTCTGAGTCTGTTCATAGAACATGGGGAAGATTTAAAGCCTGAACAGAACGTGCTGTAAGAAAAATGAACGAGAGAAACACCTAAATTTTTTGGAATTACACAAACTTTAATCTATCTCCAAAACTACATCATGTATCACATATTGGAACCAATTTAAGGAATAACATCCACATAAGAACAACAATGCCAACCAACCAGAGCTCCCAGGGACTAAACCACCATCCAAACAGTACGCATGGACAGACCCATGGCTCCAGCTGCGTATGTAGCAATGATGGCCTTGTTGGGTACCAATGGGAGGAGAAGCCCTTGGTCCTGCCAAAGCTGGACCTGAGTGTAGGAGAATGTCAGAGTGGGGAGGCAGGAAGGGGTGGGTGGTTGGGCGAGGGATCACCCTCATAGAAGAAGGGGGAGAGGAGATGGGATAGGGGGTTTATGGATGGGAAACCAGGAAAGGGGGATAACATTTGAAACATAAATAAAAATATCCAATAAAAATAAAAAGGAATGAACTGAAAATAAAACAGTCTTTACGTGCCTCCTGCACCTTCTTTTTGTGGAACAGACAATGGTTATATGAAATAGCAACTGACCCAGGAGTTAAACACTCCATTGGAACTCAGTAACGGTACTCTCTGTGAGTTATCTTTAAGAGTTCTATGACACTTTTACAGTAACAACCAGAGAGCTAATTCTGTCAGATGTCTAGTAAAGAGAGTGCAGAAGAATTGTCTTTAAATCTACTAAAATATTCGGAACTGGACATCAAAATTCAGCCTTCTAGTTAGAAGGAAAAAAATGCATACCTCCCAGCTCACCTGAGTCTTCTAATCCACCTAAGTATACAGAACTGAGAACTACTGAAAAAGCAGATATTCCACAAGCTCAGACTCCCCAGACAGTTCACCCTTACTATGACTACTGATTGCTTTCTCTTCTTGACACCCACAGATCATTTTACTCAGTCTACTGTGTTTGCCTTTCAATAGAAAATTACAAGATACATTATTAGGTAAGACACATAATTTATACAGAAGAAATAACATCAAAACTAGAATCAGATATAGTAAGGTCAGATTGAAATTACAGGAATTTTTTGTATGTCTGATTACTATGCTTAAAACTTTAATAAAACAAAGCACAGTAAGAAAGCACAGGTGGATGATGAATTACAAATATAAAATAGTTACTCAAAAACATGTTATACACCAGTAAAACTAACAGATACATGGCGTAACTTTATAAGAATATCAAATGTATAAATACAGCAGGAAAGAGAATCTCAGTTGAAGCAATCATAACAAAAGCTATCCAGACTAAAATGCAAAGAGTACAAAAAAAAAAAACTAACAAAAAGAGAAAACTTTGAGTGTGGTGTAATGGTATAAAATTTTTATAGTAGCATTCAGGATACTCAAGGTTGGGGGGTGGGTGTACACTGCACCACAGGGATCCCCAGGTAACACAAAAATTAGAACAAAATATTTAAAAACAATGGGAAAGATTGTGTTTAGGTAGTTATGTTGGTGAGACTTGAGTTTAGCTTGTGACATTCCCAGGAGACAAAATCACATAGCAACAACCTGTTGCTCTGACTGTGACATTGATTCCTGATAAATATTAAATAAAATAAATTGGGGAATAATCTGGCCAAGAAATCCCCAATTCATGATCCTAATACGTGTAAAATATACAGGCAACAGCACTGTAACTTTAAGAATGAATGGATGAATCTAATGCTCTTGGGTTCTTAATAAACAAATCTCCATCAAACCCAGTCATATACAACAAGAAGAGACTAGGGAAGACCCGAGTCCACTAACCATCACTATTAATCAATTAGATAGATTGGCATTTCTTTAGTATTCCATCTAACAACAGTAAAATTTGTATCAGCCTAAAGCAGACAAACGTTCACATCCAAATAAACCATGGTATGCGCCAAATTCTCTTCTAAAATTGAAATGAAATGAATTAGAGAATTTTAACTCTCAGATAATAATAGAATTAAGATGAAAATAATAACTGAAAGACATGAGGCTCTGATGCACCAGCTAGGGCTACACAGTGGATGTCATTTGTCATTAAAGAAATATTTCAGCACAATAAATACAGAAAATATTCCTCAAATTGACCAGAGTATTTATAAAGTCTACAGATGATATCATACTTCACAGTGACACACTCATAACTTTTCAACTCCAATTAGAAGTAAGGCATGACTCTCTTGGTAGGCCAGGCTGGTTTTGACACAGATCTTTCTCTCTTTCCATTTCCAGTGGATTTAAATGTGTGCACCACTATACCCTGCCCCTTTCTGTTTTCTTTTAGCAAATTGGTAGGATTATGTCAAATGGCTTTTAACTGTTGAGAGGGATTTTGGAAATATTATACTTAGTGATAGTGTATAGTTTATTTTCATAAAATTATGTGGTTTGGATTACAGCTACATTGCTGCTCTTTTTGGCATTTTTTTCATCTAGTTTGGGTGCTGTGGTGATGTAATTTCACATAACAGGGTAAGAAGTATTCCTCTGGAATTAGAGAAAGGATTGAAAGAATTGAAGGGGCTTATGGCCTCACAAGAACAACAACGCCAACCAACCAGAGCTCACAGGGACTGGACCACTACCCAAAGACATGGACAGACCCATGGCTCCAGCTGCATATGTAGCAGAGGATGGCCTTGTTGGGCACCAATGAGGGGAGAAGGCCTTGGTCCGGCCAAGGCTGGACACCCCAGTGTAGGGGAATGTGTCGGGGGGAGGGGAACACCCTCATAGTAGAAGGTGAGGCAGATGGAATAGAGGGCTTATGTCCGGGAAACAGGGAAAGGGAATAACATTTGAAATGTAAATTTAAAAATATCCAATAAAAAATCCCTTAAAGAATTAAAGGAAAAAATGGGAGAGAGAGAGAGAGAGAGAGAGAGAGAGAGAGAGAGAGAGAGAGAGAGAGAATATGGAAGACAGGATTGTACACAGCAAAATAGCAAGATGGGTCTGTTCAGATGGGTCTATAGTGTTCTGATTCTTTAAGATTTGGCATTTTATATTTTGCATTGACAAATTTAGGAGTGCTCTATGTCAAGATCTGTTAGAAATTCTGCATGACCCGATGCTCACTCAAAAGTATAGAAGGATCTCCAAATTAAAAAAAAAGTATTCCTCTGTTCTCATTTCTTAGAAGCACTTGGGAAGTTATCAATATTCTATGTTGGTTATATGTTTTCTCAGTTCTATTATTTTTTTTCTGTGTGAGGTTTTCAGATTGTGTCTCTTAAGGAATCAACCCATTTCATCTGATAATGCAATAAAGAAGAAAAGAGATAGAATACACAGAGATCTGTAAGTTCTACTGTCTATCTATAACCAATATGATCATCCTTGTCTTAATCAAAGAGAAGAGTAAACAAAATAAAACTTAGAACTCAGAGGGGATTAATGCTCATTCTAAGACATAAATTTTACATAAAAAGTTGATCAGTTTCCTATCAATAAGCAGGAAAAGTGGTATTCAAAAATATGAATAACTGAAGAACTCTATAAAAGAAAAATTCCCTAAAACAAGCATCCATGTTTATGGAGGGGAATCACAGTCAATAGTACCCAGATGCTAGTCTCCTCGACTCACTCTGTAAAGCTAATACAATCCCAGGGAGGTGTTTTGTGCATGCTGAGGGAGAAGTTCCAAAAGAGGCAAACAAGTCATACTGTTATAATTCAAAATTTACTGTAACACTTTAGTGATTTATATCTAAACTCATCTAAACAAAATAGGAAAACGTTGTCTACTCTGGTACAGTTCCTTAAAGGTGCATCTCAGAAATTATCACAAAGAAAGCATAAAGTTTTCGACCTGTTTAGACCTTAATGGCTTTAAGGTAATTTAATCATTTGTTACTATTTAACATTTGAGGGGCCTTCCATTAACTACCAAAATATTATAACTTTTAAATTTGTCATCGATTGATTTCTCCACAGAAAACCTGGAATGTTTTGTGAGGAGATACAAAAGTGACTTGGCAGTTAGGAGTTTCTGCTCTTACAGAGGAACAAGTTCATACCCCAGCACTTGGCCTGTCAACTCGGAATGCTGTAGCACCAGCCACAAGGTAGCTCATAGCTGGCCACTTCTGTCTTTTGTGATCACCCTCACAGGCAAGTATGAATTAAATAATAATAACAACAGTGACAACAACACTGTAAATCTTTCAGAATGAGTTCTGAGAATTTTTCTGACTGCTTTTGCAAAATGCTATCACAATTGACTTACAGATCATGAGACAACCATCACAAAAACAGTTTTTCTTAGAACTAAAAGTCTTTGATTGACAAATTTTAAAATACTAATGATTAAATTGATAGTGCTTTGAAAACTTAAGAAACCATGGCTCTAAGCTCTGATTTAACGATGGAGCTTTCCTGATAAGTCTTGACTTTCAAGCTTATGGTTAGGGTGAACCAACCAGGCCTATGGATTCCTGATGGATGGACCCTGTGTACTATGTGTCTACATCCACCCATATCAGATATGGCCTAAGTTCAACTGCTGTTATACCAGAGGAAATAGATAGGTTTTACCTGTCCAAAGTGCTTTATACATGAGCAGTAGGCCAGAAAAGAAGTCTTTTTTCAGGACAAACAAAAAGACCAACTAGAAAAGAAAGGGGTGGGGGCTGGAGAGATGGCTGAGTGGTTAAGAGCACTGACTGCTCTTCCAGAGGTCCTGAGTTCAAATCCCAACCACATGTTGGCTCACAACCATGTAATGGGATCTGATGCCCTCTTCTGGTGTGTCTGAACACAGTTACACTGTGCTTATATATAATAAATAAATCTTTTTAAAAAAAGACCTAACACATTGCTAGTTACAACAATGAAAAATGTACAAAGATATTTGAAGTTACATGTTATCAAAAGACATGAAATCATAATGAAAGACACTTTGGAACATTAGTTCAAGAGTAAATGAACAACCATAATTATTTACAAATTACAAATTCACACACACACACACACACACACACACACACACACCTGTTATACATACTCTTCATACTCTTGTTATACAAGGACATCATCTGCACCTGCTGCATGACTTTTTTTCAATTACTGTGAAGGACTGTCTTTTATACTTCTCAAGTGAAAAATGGGGAACTGAAACATAGAGAGAGCTGCATAGGAAGCCAGCTCCTAGGGCTAAAAATCAGAATGTCCTCATTCCAGAATACATCTGCAGAATCACTCTACTGCTATGCCAAAGCCACACCATGTAGACTGTAAATACATATGGCCCACTGAGTGTGCATGGAAACCATTCCAGAGGAACTTAAATCATTTTCAATTCTGTGTGCTTTGAATTCTTGTGTAGAAAATCATATTGTGATGCAAAAATAGGCATACGTAAAGTCTACTGTAGCATAACAGTATCATTCCAGAAACGTGGAGTGTATCCATGAAATTATATACACTAAGTCAATTCCAGTTAACGATGTGTCACAATATAATTCTGACAAAGTGACCCAGCAGTGTCTTCTGTTTCCACAGCTGCAGTGCCATTGTAATTATTTATCAAGTATTAAATTAATACATGTTCTACTATATATGGTCCACACAAAAAAATTCAATGGACTAGAAATCCTATACAAATACCAAAGTATAAATAAAAATGAACACAAAAGAGTTTTGAGTAATCTCTTAGAAAAACAACATCAGTGACCACACATTTAGATATGGTAGACTGAACTCAATGTTAAAGAAGTGAATTTATTTGCTGCATTTATTTTCTTCATTCCTTATTTTCACACATAAAAAAAGAGTCCAGTTTGAAGTTTAATATATCCAGATAATAATATTTGGCAAGAAAAGGAAATATAAGCCTCACAGATGATGGCTGAGGACATTTGCATTAGACCAATATGAAATTTCATTTGATTCATTTTTTTCACCCAAAGTTGCTCAATGACCTTACTAAGTAAGACTAAGAGATTTCTCTTTTGGCATAGATTTAAAAAAGTGGTATGATACAAACTTATGGTGCAAAAACTAAATTCATGTACATTTTAAAAGTTAACAGTAAGTAAATGCCATATTTAAAGTTTCATGCTGTACCATCAAAAAGCTCAAACTAGAACACAGATTGGAAGATTAATTTCTCACAGCTCATTGTCATATTAACTAGAAATTTCGCAAAAGAATCTCTTCTATACTATTGCTCTTAATTTTTAAAACATTCTTGAAATTAACAGCTGTGGCTCTTTGTGATTTTAAATGTTGTGTTATAAAATCAGTCACTGGAAGCAGGGAGGAGACAAAGGAAAGGCAGAAGAGAAGGAGGAAAGAACTCATTAGCATTCTTACACATCGCTCACTCACAAAACTAGAAAATCAGACTTGTTTTGGCTGCAAAAGTAAATTAGACTATAAAACTGTTCATGAACTTATGAAGTAAGAGTCTGCAAAAATAGAAGTTATAAAGCTTTTCTACGATATCCATACATCTAATAAGTAGATATTCATCCTTGCATACTCAGTCAATACATGACAATGTACAAAAAATATATTATCATTATGTATCCTCACAATTCACCCATAACATAATTCATTGTAATAACACAGATTAAAATACTTATATAGTCAAAGGCTTAAGAATACAGTAATTGAAAAAGTCACAAATGAATATTATCCCAAATATAGAACCTAAAAATATCATGAAATTTCATTTTATTTAGTACTGTGCCACATATGATTCATATAAACACAGATGCAGTAGTTTGCCATCTTTAAATATACATACTCTCTGTATTTCTAGACATATGGGCACATTAATAAATGGGCATGTGTATCACACATAAACAAAATATATAAAATCACATTATATAGCTCTATGCTGCTATATCCCAAAAACGAAGTCAGAATTTGTGTCAATAACAGTTCTGTACATCCCTTAATAGAGTCAGCAATCAGTTCTGTTTATACTATAAAAAGACAGAGAATCAAAATACTTACCAAATACAATGACCGACAGATTGAGTGTCATAGTGATAATTAGCAAAATAAAATTGGAAAAGCTTCTTCCACGATTTTCCCTTTATTTTGTAAAAGGTTATTTTAAAGCCTAAAGTTTATCTCTTTATTAGATACATAACATAATCTCTCATAGAAAACACTCTAACACAAAAAGACACTTAGGCAAAGTACATGGCTGGGATATTTCTCTGAATTAATCTTCTAGAAAAAGAAGTCAAGGTCTTTTCTCTAAGCTAAGTATTAACCATAAAGTTTAGGAGCGGAATGGATTGTCTTTGCCAGGAGAATTGGATGTTTGTGCTCAAATAAAGCTTCCCAGGGCCTGCAGTCACCATTGTCTAATCGTCCTTTGGCCCAACAATGGAAAACATCACCACTCCACTCACAGAGGAAGAAAGTAGGTCACTCTTTAGAGTTTGAACTTTGTTTTACAATGTAGGGATGGCTAGAATTCTTAACCCCGTTGATCTAACAACAGTCAGTTTAAATGAATTTGATTTATTTTTACCTGGAAAACATCTGTTTCTAAAATTCTTGTTCCAAATACCATGATTCCGTTGGTATCGACTATCGATCTCTCGCTTCTATCGAGGGGTTTTGTGATTTTCTTCTTACAATCGACAATCATTGTCACAGTTTTCTTCTCCACACTGATTGCTACCCGGTGCCACCTGAAAAAAAAAAAAGAAGCAATTCTTTTGTAAGCTTCAAAGGCTCTGGCTGCCAAATCGAGAGACCCATTAGAATATGAGCTTTAAAGTCAACGGTGAGCTGAAACGCTACTAACACAGAGGCACACTTGTGCCTCAGTAGTTTAGCTAGTGACAATTTACTGTTTACCCAGGACAGCACCAAGTACTCAAAAGGACACAGCTTCCTAAGATGGGAGGAAGGATTAGGCACCTGTGCCGATAAGGACTGCCCATCCTTTGCTTCACTTTGTGCAGCAGAAACAAAAGCTTAATCTCGCTGTTTTCTGATGAGCACATTTGACAGAGATTGCGATAGATATGGGTAAGCAATTGTTTCTCTGTGCGTAAACGCTTTCTTCCGAAGTGGAATTCCACGAGAAAAACTTCTGCTCTGGCGATCCCCTGAGAGTGGCTATAAAAGGGTCTGTCTCCTGACTGAATGGCTGCTCCACCTGGAGCAGCTGAATGTTCTAATTGTAAAACACAATGTGCTACTCTGTCCCGAGCTCCATTTATTTCAAGTGTTTTCATGTTCTTTTTCCACTTTAATTTCAAGACAGTTATAGATCACCAGCGTGGGCAGGATCCAAAACTGAGACACAATATCTTTCCTTCTTTCCAGGGCTGGCAAGAGGAAGAAACACTGAGAGAAAGCAGAGTCAGCGCATGTGTGGAGTAGGAGGCTCACTTCACTCTACAGCTACTGCCCCAGCTAATTCGGGGTGGTGATGACAGGCTTAGAAGGGGGAATGTGGCCAGCCCTTGGAAGCATGCATGCTCTCCCTGCATCCTAGAAAGGGTTTTATTAACAATGTCTGGTGCTAACAGAAACCACTAAGTGAAACTCACTTGGATTTTTTAAGCCACTGTGGTTTATATTTTCTTCCAAATCAAAGTGCTAGATTAATATTCCAGAAGTGTCTAGGAGTAGATCCATAAAATAAAATACTCAGAAACTTGCCTGAGCATTCCCAAATGTCCATTTCATGATACTTGGCATGGCTAGGGGTGGTGACCAAGTACATTTCCATCCATACTTTATCGTTGGTATTTCCACTAGCACATTCAACTAGTAAAGGTTTGAACTGAGCGCAGACTTATATAAGGAGCCTTGGAGAAACATCATACACTGGGAGCAAAATCTACACATACTTTATGCCAAGAAGGCTGTGTGCTAACTTAAGCCATTCCTTGTCTTGAAGGATGTTCTTCTCATTAGCAGGAAATAAAAGTAATTTTAATTGCTAAAGTCTCATTTGAACACTAAACTTGCTTATTTTTTAATTACTTTAAGTTGTCCTAATAATAAGATGACCAAAATCATAGAATTAGGCATGGCATGCAAAATAATAATCATTTAAGTAGTACTAGGTTAGCCAAGTTTTGAGTGCTTAACTGCTCCCTTTCTCTCATGGTACTATACCATCAATAAAATATCACAGATTTTTACAGTGAAACAAAAGCTGGTGATTCTTGGCTTAGAAGAAGCCATTATTTTTCTCACCTATACTACTAATTTGGTCTGTGCTTCTATGCATTTTTGACCATAGCAACCATCAAAACATGAATGAAGGGGCTAGGACCATTAGTTAATAAGGTGCTAGCTGCACAATCAAGATGCAAGTCCAATACCTAGCTCCTTGTAAAGAAATGGACATAGAGAAATGCACCTCTAATTCCAGTGCTAAGACGGCAGAGACATGCATCTATCTGGTATTTTATGGCTAACCAGTTTAGCCTAATCCTCAAAGTAAAATTCCATACCACTGTGAGACCTTGACTCAGAGAAGAAAATTCACGCAAATGGATGGAACTTGAAAATATCATCCAGAGTGAGGTAACCCAAACACAGTGATAAATGGATATTAGCTATAAAGTACAGAATACCCATGATACACTCATAGACCCAAAGAAGATAGACAAGAAGGAAGGCCCAAGCAGGAATGGTGAACAAAATAGTCATAGGATACAGCGGGAGAGAAGGACCTGGATGGGGGCGGGGAAGGGGTGCAGAAGAGGGCAGGGTATGATAAGGTGTAGAAAGATATAAGAGTTAGGGTCCTAGGGCCAAGAAAATGAATGGAAATCTGCCACTGTTGGTGGTTGGGAGGGAATCTCTACGAAATCCCAGAGACCTGTTATGGGGAGCTCCCAGGAATTAATACAAGTGGCCTTAGCTGAGATACCTAATAGTGGGGATATGTAACCTGAGGAGGCCACCTCCTATAGCTGGAAGGAATCCCCCGTGGAGGGATAAGGACAACAATCCAACCACAAACTTTCACTCAAAATTTGTCCTGACTACAAGAAATTCAGGGACAAAGATAGATCAGAGACAGAGGGGATGGCTAATCAATAAACAGCGCAACTTGAGACCCATCACACAGGCAAGCATCAGTCCCATTAATGACACTCTTAATGATACTCTGTTATGTTTGCAAACAGGAGCCTAGCATAACTGTCCTGTGAGAGGTTCTACCCAGAAGCTGACTGAAATAGATGCAGAGACCCACAACCAAACAACTTGACAGTGGGTAGCTACTCAAGGGGTCCCTGAAGGGGATGGATTATAGGGGAGAGAATTCGTGAGGGGGAATCAAGAGAGGGGAACAGTGTTAGGAGTGTCAATAAATAAATAAGGCAGGTGACTACTAATACCCAAGGTTTCCCTAGTTATCATGACTTCCACATGCACATGCCTTCAAGTACGTACTCACACATACACCATCCCATGCACATCAACGTGCACAAAGGTCCACCCTCCACTCTCCCTCCCTCTCTCTACACACACACACACACAAACACACACTATAACACACACACCACACACACACACCACCACACACACCACCACACACACCACCACACACACAACACACACACACACAACACACACACTACAACACACACACTACAACACACACACTACAACACACACACACCACACACACACCACCACACACACACACAACACAACACATACACACACACTACAACACACACACTACAACACACACACTACAACACACACACACACCACCACACACACCACCACACACACTACAACACACACACAACACACACACAACACAACACATATACACAACACAACACATACACACAACACACAACACACAACACAACACATACACACAACACACAACACACACACAACACACACACTACAACACACACACCACACACACACACACCACCACACACACAACACACACGCACACAACACATACACACAACACACAACACACACACACATGAGTAAATAAAATATAAATAAGGCCAAAATATAAATAAATAAGAATCACATTAACTCTTTCTTTGTGTTGGTGAAACCTAGCAACCATCCACAGAGCTGCTCAACGCCATTCTCTGTCTCCTAGAAGCCTCCTGTTGCTCTCGAACCTCCACCTCCTGGAAGTTTTGCTTTGTGATTCTCTGTAGCTGATCACATTCTTGCTTCCTGCAAACACACTCTGTAGGAGCACTCTTCCCTTCACGTTCCCCTGCACACAGGCACGTGCTCCTCTACTTTCTTCCTAATAACCTCTTCATAAGAGTCTTCCACTCTGAAATACACCACACAGTGCAGTCCTTCCATTGATGCAGGAGGGGTTGGAGGAGTAAGAAGGTGGTTTAGAAATGATGTAAATACAACACCTGAGTACCTATGCATGAAACTCTTAAAACCAGTAACACACCACACACACACACGCATATACACATACACACACATACACACATATACACACACATACACATCTGTCTAAATGTTAAAAAAATAAATATGCATTTTATATTTGTTTACTTGAGTGTATTATGTTCATAGAATCATAGTACAAATTGCTGTAGAAGCTTAGTTTTCCCTGTAACTGAAACATAGACTTCTGTCATCCTACCAAAGGAAAAAAATGAATGGTTATTTTTATATCTTTTTTTTTCAGAGCTGGGGACCGAACCCAGGGCCTTGCGCTTGCTAGGCAAGCGCTCTACCACTGAGCTAAATCCCCAACCCCTTATTTTTATATCTATACTGTCTTCAACCCCTCCAGCCAGATGCCATATATCTAGTAAAGTTGATTTTAGAGTTCTGCATTTGATATTAAAACATCATGCAAATTTAGCACACATTTGCTTATGGTTAATGAGTCTCTAAGTAAAAGGAAATGATTACAACATGAACTCCAGGATTGACAAAAGTATAGTATGAGCTTAATTTCAAATGCCATCTCTGTCACATTTAAGTCATTTGAACTTTTTGTGCTTCAGCTCCCAGAATCTATAAGCTTTATTAACTGAGTTATCAATGTATTTGGTACTTAAAATAGTACACAGCACATGTCAAATATATAATGTCTCCTATAATATGCAATATTAGTACCACTGAGGCTGGAAAAATGACTCAGATATTAAAAGAACTTACTATTCTTACAAAGAACCCATGTTTCGTCCCTAGAACCCTCACTGAGCACCTCACAACTGCTCATTATTCCAGTTCAAAGGTCCTGAGTGCCCTCTTATGACCTCCATATGTACTCAAATGGTACACATACAGAGAACCAGGCACACACATATATACACATAAATAAAAATAAAAAATGTATTTCCTACCAGGCCACTTCTTTGCTTAGAATGGTTAAATGTGGTCACACCTCACCCAGAACTGAACTCCAAGTTGTTCCAAACACCTCAGCGTGACCTCCTTGCAGGCCTCCCGACAACCTCTGCCCCTGCCTTGCTTGTCAGGATGTCTGGATCAGGATCATTTGCCTTTGTTTCTTTTCTGGCTAAAGCAGTTGGCATGCAAGTCTCAGCCCGATGTGCCTTCCATCCCCTCATGCTAATTCATTGTTGCTCTTCAGTTGGCTGGTTTTAATATTTTGAGACACTTATTGATTGATTGAGGAGTACCCACATGTTGGGTGCATGTTGAGGTAAGAGAACAACATGCAGGAGTTAATTCTCTCCTTCTAACATGTTAGTCCAACAAACTGAACCCAGATGGACATGCTTGGCCCAAGTGCCTTCCACCCACTGCACCATGAGAAACCCTGGCCTCGGATTCCATTCTGAAAGTGGGCTTCTCTCTTCTCATTTCTTTAAAATTCACCACCACTTAATTTCCTGTTCTCATTACTGTCCTGTTTTTCTATCTCATCCATACAGGTTTGTTTATATCTTACACTTTTTTTGCCTTTACTTTCCCAGACTGTGAAGTAGACTAGCTCAATTTTGGGGTGTTTTCTTTTGGTGTTTTCCATCTATAGCCACTAAAAAAGGCACATCACAAGGACTGTAGAATGATTAATGGGAATCGTTTTCAGCACTGTTTTCTCATTTGGTCACTGTAGGACTTACTTTCCATCAGCAATGTTAACTGTTGAGAAGAGAGGATAGTTTTCTGGTGTGGGTTTTCCAGTGTGGTCTTCAAATAGAAAAACAGGTGATCTCCCAACCTCAACACCGAGTTGCTGAATGCCATGTTCATTGTAGAGAGACAAGAGGAAAGCTTGAGTTCCTTTTTTGGGTTTTATTGTAAATAGTATTGAAAAATCTTGCGGAAAAATTCCTCCTGAAAAGACAAAAGTGAGTTAGAAATTACATATTTCCAAATTGTTCCTAAGTCACTTTACCTGAACCATTTATGGGGCCCTGATAACTAAATTCAAGCAGGAACAGTTAAACTAGTAGTGTGGTGGAAGAGGGAAGCATATGACTATCAAGCTTTCTCTGTACATTAATCCATGTTAAGCCTGAACGCTATTTATTATAATGATTACAAGAAACTGAGCCAACAGTCAGAAAAGAATATCTTGATGACAGTATAATTTCCAACACAACAGAGCCTTTTTTAAAAACATTTTTTGCTTCTTTTTTTCCCCATCTTTATTAACCTGAGTATTTCTTATTTACATTTCGATTTTTATTCCCCTTCCCGGTTTCCGGGCCAACATCCCCCAACCCCTTCCCCTCCCCTTCTGTATGGGTGTTCCCCTCCCCATCCTCCCCCCATTACCACCTTCTCCCCCAACAATCACATTCACTGGGGGTTCAATCTTGGCAGGACCAAGGGCCTCCCCTTCCACTGGTGCTCTTACTAGGCTATTCATTGCTACCTATGAGGTCAGAGTCCAGGGTCAGTCCATGTATAGTCTTTGGGTAGTGGCTTAATCCTGGAAGCTCTGGTTGGTTGGCATTGTTCTTCATATAGGGTCTCAAGCCCCTTCAAGCTCTTTCAGACCTTTCTAAGATCCCTTCAATGGTTTAATTTTAGATATATTTCATCGTTTAGTTATGCATATGCGAGCAGACAGGAAATGGGGTGCATGTTAGTGCAGGTACCTAAGGAAGGTAGAGGTGTTGGATAACCCTAAAGATAGATTCACTGGTGGCTGTGACTTGTCCAATGTAGATGTACAGTATTTGGGTCCCCAAGAACAGTGTGAACTCTTAAGCACCGAGTCAGTCTGCAGGCCCTCTTTCATTCTCTAAAGTATGGGATCTGTGTATGTGGTTCCATGACAGCAGATGCCTGTGGACGTCAGGAACATCACATTATCTGGAACTGTAGTTCATGCATTATGGCCCATCTGACATGGGCATTGGACACTAAACTCCAATCCTCTGTAAGAACAGTAAGGGTTCTCTAGAGGAATGTCTGCAGCCCCCAGAACCATCTTATTCACCACTCCTATTGACACCAGCGCTGTACTTCCCAACTTGGTCTACACTGTTCCCTTACATGCTCATTGTGAAAAGGTGCAATAATAAAGTAATAAAAAAGAGTTATCTTCAATATCCCTCTAAACACTTAAGAGATTTTGATCACATAGTTCAGTTTCATTATTGAAAAGCATGGCACTAAAAATCAGAGTTATTAAGTATGAAGGTACACTCTCATGTTTGTTTCCTCTTTCTCTGATTTTGTCTCAAGTACCTAAACCATCACCTGTCCTACACAGGTGCTTACTAAACAATGGCTAAATGTGTCATTTTGAATATTGCCTCAAATACAATATATCTTTCTTATATTTGAACTGCTAATAGCACTATGGAAACACTGCATATCAAGTTGTAGGCTTTATTTTTCAAAGTAATAATATATGATATATAACCACTAACTAACTATATATGATATATATATATGTGTATGTGTGTGTGTGTGTGTGTGTGTGTGTGTGTGTGTGTGTGTATTGTGATATCATTTAGGAGAATTTTATTACCACAGTTAAGATATTATCCATTCACAAATAGATGTTTTTGTTATAGATTATATCTTGGCCAGTATCAAGTGCTTTCATATTAAATCCATTCATTCTTAATTCAATTACAAGTTGTAACATAAAATGATTTTTAAAATAGAATTGTAAATATGACTATCACTGGAACAAATTCCAAAGATGATGCAGATATGCAGTTCCAGTTCTCCTAATTATGAGATGCTTCTTTGTAAAGATATTATATTTAACGGTCATCATAGCACTATTTATTATTGCAAAAACACTTTTTAAAAACTTTGGAAAGACCACGGCTGGCTCAGTAAGCATCATTCACAAAGGAACTCTACGAATCCACTGAGAATAATAATGAATGGAAGACATTTCCTGAATAAGAAGCCTTTCGATGTATTCAGAGAGGAACAGAGACAGGCAGTGTGGATGTTTTTGTTTTACTACCCTGCACGTATATGTGCAAACTAGGTGAGTGAGAACTAATATGGTAGTTCACTATAATATGAGGTCTTGGGCTGCAGAGATGACTCAGTAGGTAAGAAACTTGCTGCCAATGATGATGACAAAAGTTTAATATCCAGGGCCCAGATAGTGAAAAAAGAGAATCAATACTTAGAAATTGTCCTCTGTCTCAGAGAGAGAGAGAGAGAGAGAGAGAGAGAGAGAGAGAGAGAGAGACAGACAGACAGAGAGAGAGAGAGAGAGAGAGACAGAGAGAGACAGAGACAGAGAGAGACAGAAAGACAGAAAGACACAGACACACAGAGAGAAACAGAGAGACAGAGACAGAGACAGAGAGAGACAGACAGAGACAGAGAGAGACAGAGAGATAGAGAGGCACACACAAAGGTACACATAAACACACAGACATACCGATGAATGTACACTTTCCCAGAACTAAAATAAATAAAATGTCATAAAAAAGAATCCTATGTCTTGTCAGATCCACTGGCCACAAGATATTCTAGCCATATGCTCTTAGAAAACTATGTAATTTCATTTAGTTAGGCTAATGATATAGACTAAATTGTAGAGCTGCTATGGAAATTAAATATCATGTCACCAAAAAGAAGTCAGCATTGACTAACTGGCTCTCATACACATCTAGGCATATAGATATATATTGTTCAATCACAACGTTTAGTATGATGCTCAAACCCAAGACTTCATACATACTAGTCAAGAAATTTTTCTTTTGTATATCTTTGTCTTCTAACTAGATTTAAAGATAACAGAAATTTTATATTGAACATCACTAGGAGAGAAATAATCATAGAAGTGAGATAGAAAAAAATCTATATAGAACATTACTTAACAAGATGCTTTCTAATTTATGTGCTATTGAAATATATA
Source organism: Rattus norvegicus (assembly GCF_021556685.1). Taxonomy (NCBI): domain Eukaryota; kingdom Metazoa; phylum Chordata; class Mammalia; order Rodentia; family Muridae; genus Rattus; species Rattus norvegicus. The sequence continues at coordinate 203,973,932 of NC_141535.1, read as the reverse complement.
CTTAAGTAACATAGTTTTTTAGTGAAGTGGACCCAAGGTAAATTACCTCTAATTTTCCATGATCTCATAATGAAAGAAAAAGACATTAAAATATTATGAGCTTCAAAAAGATAACTTGTTCACTCTCCTAAAAATTTTTGAAAAAAAAATTACAGAGAGATAGTTAGGAAAGATGAGACATCAGAAAACATCACACTTATATAAGAGTGAGGGAATTGCAAAAATTTAATAAACCATTGAGTTTGAGCAATATAAGTTCTGAAAATTTTATAACTTAACAAAAGTTAATACAGTACTAGTCATACACTGTATTAAATGTATGAAACAACAGTTATCAACATGTAATATAGACATGAAATGTAGAGTTTAACATCTTAAATATCCATAGTTTAAAATATAAACATAAACTTAAGACAAGCGAAAAGACTCTTGCTAAAAGTGACCTTAGCTGATATTTATACTTTATTTTCATTTCAAAAAATATGTGTCTATATTAACTAACATGATTATCACAGACAAGTATCTTAGATTATGTCATTACTCTTACAATGGGTTTTTAATAGATGTTCCTCCATTAGTAAACAGTATATGAAATCTCACAATAACAATAAAAAAAAGAAATTTAAATTTTGTTCAATACTTTTCCAAGCAAAAAATATCTTTCAAAAGTATTTTTATGTTTTAATGGTGATGATTTCTTTTAGTTTTGACATTTACCATATATAGAAAATTATACTTTAGTCAGAGAAAAGAGAATTTGTCTCCAATTCCATTAACTACCGGTTCGGCGAGCATGCTCAGGTACTTCATTTGTCTTAATAGGGTGCCTTAGATGGCTATGCATTGGTACCCAACTAAAACACTCGGTCTATTCAACTCTTCATCCATGAATTGAGCTGAAATCTTCTCCTCCTTTGATAGTTGTGAGGATGTAAGTCAATATACAGGGTTCCCCCGCCAAGAAATTTATAACAGGTATTCCAAAGGTGTCAATGAGACTTTAAAACAGGAGCTTTATTTAATTCCGGTGCACATTTGAGGTTTTTCCACTTAAAGTCTCAACCTAGACTGCTGCAGGACGTCTATTTAAATTCTGCAACGTGACACTAATCTTTCTTACTGAGAATGATGGCTATTATCAATCATGACTGTTGAAGGGTCCAATTCTCTGGAAATGTTCATCAGAAAATGCACCACTTTTTAAATAATGCTCACAAATTTGATATTTTTAGTGGTATATTATTATTATTATTGCTATTTTAAATTATCATGTATGCAGTATTTTCAGAAAGTTCTCTCTAGCAAGGAATTTATTTGAATTACCTATCAGAGGACTCTCTTTTCTGAAATAAAACTCCTATCGTAAGAGTTTCTTATCTGAAATATCATTTCAAGAAGCATTGCCAGAGCGCAAGAGTGCTAACGGGGGTAAAACATTCACACAGAGGAGTTCTGTTAACTGGAGTGGAGGAAAATTCCACAGGCATCCATTGTAGTAATTCTCTATGAAGAAAAGATCAAACACCATATTAATTAAATTAACTATTATGACTTTGAGGTAATGAGCCAATTATAAAATATTATAAATTATATCTTAACCACTATTTCTAAAACAGTTCTACTGCTTCACATTTTGTTTTGTTTTCTATGCAAATTGCTTCTTGTTAGATACAGAAACTATATCTGTAAATGAAAAGTAAAGGTGATGTTATTATTATTATTTAAGTATTTTAATTAAATTTTGAAATATGGTGTGGACTTGATGTGTTGAAGACTTTCAACCTTTAACTTTTCAGTACAAAAGATGCATCATAATATTTTGTGTTAATATATTGCTTTTCTCCAATAAGAATTAATTTAAATGAGAAAATATAACGGAAATTTGAATGACTCCCAGGATAAATGTTTTGAAAATGCTTTAGGACAGGTGTATGGTAGTTTCTTAGCTGGCTATGACAGAAAGTTCATTCGATTGAGACCCTCACAGCAAGAAAGAAGGAAGGAAGTGTTGTTAGGGACACACAGACAGAGGGAGCAAGAGAACAAGGAAGGGAGCTGAAGAAAGAATGAGAAAGAAAAAAGTAAATAAAACAAAGAAGGCAAAAAAGAAACAGAAAGAAAAAGGGAAGGAATGGAAGGGAAAGAAGGAAGGAACGAAGGAAGGAAAGATGGAACTAATGTCCCATGGAAATATTTTGCTTATTATATTGGATTCCTTTATCATGCTTTCTGACTTTTAAAACTCATGCAGAGAATCCGAAGTGAGCTCTTCAGACAGTGAAAAAGAACAGACAATGTAGAATTTTGAAATGTTCACTTTTGGGGAAGATCATAAAGCATAGAAATGAAATCTGATCATGTATGAAATATTAATATTATATCACCTTGCATCCCCATAATTAAATGCAATTGGTTAAGTTAAAGAACATCTGTGGAGCTCAGTTTACCTTCCTGTTAAATAGGAGCAAGCACGAGGTAAAGGCTGAATAACTGGCATCCATCAACTGCACGCATGCGTGATTGGCTGCCTGCTTAGGTAATGGGGTATCTCATTTCTGAACTCAATGATCTTTTTTTGAATTATTATTTTAAAAGATTTTACACCCTTGGATCAAATTGTCTCTCATAGAAAAAATTTCTCCCAGAAATTCATCAGTATTACATGAAAATTTTCCAGGTAAAGTCTTAGAAAATCTCTAATGCCAGAATTTTGAGTATGCGTGAGAAGTGACTAGTCTCGGTTATTATTTTACTGTTGTGAAGGGACAACATGAGCAAGGGAACTTATAACAAAAAGGAATTAGCTGCTTAGTTTCAAACAGTTCATGATCATCATGGTGGGTAGCATAGCATCAGATGGACATGACACTGAGACAGTAGTTAAAAGCTCACATCTGATCTTCAAGTTAGAAGTAAAGAGAGTGAAACTAGGCCTGGTCTGCTTTTGAAACCTCAAAGCCTATTACCAGTAATGCACCTTCTCTAACAATGCCACGCCTACTCCAACAAGGCCACACTTCCTAACCCTTCCTAAACAGTTCCACTAACGGGGAAACAACCATTCAAATATTTATAGAGGCCATTCATACTCAAGTCACCACACTGTATTAAAGTTCACATAAGAGTAATGTGTAAAACATTCCAAACGAAACTTTACCAGAGAGAGAGAGAGAGAGAGAGAGAGAGAGAGAGAGAGAGAGAGAGAGAGAGAGAGAGTTGCAGTAATGTTAGGTAAATGTGCAGTTTGTCTCAATCTCTATGACTGTTAAATTATCAACTATTAATTGTAACAGTTTTCTCCAGTCCCCACCCCATGAATATGGAATAGTCACAAAATACTGCCTTCGCGTATTCTATTGAAGACATAATAAATTGTTTAATTTCTAAAACTAAGCATATTTGTTACCAGATTGAATCAGTCTGTCAGATATTTTCATCATGTCATTGGTGATTACAATTCCCTTGTTTTTTGTTATATGAAAAAATTATATTTCACTCTGTAACTGGATGTTATCTAGCATGATAACAGAAAGACTAGTAAGGAAATAAGGAACAGAATTATTAGCAAAAGCAGCAGCAGCCACAGGGGCAAGGATAAAGTGAACCCACCTGGAAATAACTGCTTCGTTGGGGCACTGATCTGGGCTTCCTCGGTAACTCTATAAGCGATATCTGGATCTTTAGAATTCTTTCTGCTTGTGCAAAATCCTGTTGTTTTAGATATTCCCACTGGAGAATTGTGAAAATCTAATGCTTTCAGTATATCAACTGGAGCAGCTGAAAAATAAGAGAAAAAATTAAAATAATTGAGTAGTTTAACATACCATTTTAGTTTCCGTATTTTAATTATTAAATATTGTTGATAATTCTTTTTATTGGATATTTTATTTATTTACATTTCAAATGTTATCCCCTTTCCTAGTTTTCCCTCCAGAAACCTCCTATCCCATCCTACCTCCCCCTGCTTCTATGAGGGTGCTCCCACCTACCCACTCCTGTCTCCCCTCCCTGGCATTCCCCTACACTGGGGCACCAATATTTCACAGAACCAAGGGCCTCTCTCCCATTGGTGCCTGACAATGCCATCCTCTGCTACATATGTGGCTGGAGTCATGGGCCACTCCATATGTACTCTTTGGTTGGTGGTTTCACAATTCTATACCTGTATTACATGATGCATTCTGATTAACATCTCCCTATACTTTCCTTTATTTGCTATTTCTAACAAGCCTTCTTCATCACCACCAGTCTCTCAGATTTTGCGACCTGTTTAGTTTAACCAGGGTTAACTAAACTACTGGGTTGAACTATAACCATTTTAGCTAGTTGAATTATTGGTGAGTACACAATTGCCTGCAACGTTCCTTCTTCTCATCCTGAATTTATCAGTATCCAACATTCCCTAACATGCATTTTCAATCTGTAGTATTATGAAGTTCCTTGTTCTAAGAATTTTAAGTAAATATCACATATTTTCTCAAAACAACAAAGTAGCATATAACTCCAAAATCCCAAAAGTTACATGTCCAAAAAATTCAGTGTCCACTCTGGCATTGTCCATTGTAGCAAAATTTTGAAACAAAGTAAGAATTAAATGAATGAACCTCACGTGGTACATATAATAAGAATTTTATTCAGTCATTAAAAGTAATGAAGGCCTGATCCCTGAAATCATCTACCTGCTTCTGTGGCGTTCTGAGTACAATGATCACAAACGTTTTGAAGGTTCATTACATGGAATAAACCACAAAGGCGGAGACATATATCATTGCTTTGGACTTCAAAAATCTCTGGTCCAAAACAATGCATTCATGTCTCCGAGTCAATACAGGAACCAAGTGGAGTAGCACTTGTTACAAATGAATGTTAGGGTCCATCATGTCAGAATACATTACGATGCTTCTGTCTGTCTTCAAAATAAATGAAATGTTCCAATTGGTCCATTTGCTGGCCAATGTGTTATTCACCACGCCTGAGATATAGCCCTTAAAACACTTTGATTCTAACTGAGAAGTGCTAAAATGCTTTGGTAACGAGGAAAGAAGTCATGTCTACTTTTAAGAGTATACAGAAACTGTTATCTTGCTCATTTATGACTGAAAATTCTCTCTAATATAGTGAGTTAACAGGAACTGCCACCACGGTGTTCCTTAGTATACTATTTATGCAAGAACTTGGTGAGAAGTAAATTGGGTTTGATTCTAGAAACAAGAAGCCAGCATCATAATACCATTTCTCAAGGGACAGACTCACCAGCTTCTGGCTCTTTGGGACTTGTAACTTCAATAAATGTTTACTTATAAGAACACTCAATTTCTCACAGAAAGCATGAATGTGCAACTGAATGCAAATTGTGGGAAATGTGCACATGATTGGTCCCTTAGTTTATTAACTCAAGGAAAACCAACTTCTACTTCTGCAGGTACACTTAGGTAGATCATTAACGCCCATGCCTTTTATGTAATTTCCTCTGAAAATGTATACAACTTCCTCTAATAACAGACTCTTGTGCACCCATGGAATGTAGCTGATAAACGAATATCCATAAACTATTCAATATAACATATAGTGTTGAAAATAATGTTTGTGTAAATCAGAAAGACTGAAGGGATCAAATACAGTAGCCTTATAGTCGAGGCTTTGAATATTTGTTTCAAAATCTGAGTAGTATTTGAAAACTTGATTTTTCACTAATCCTGCTTCAAAAGACTACTTTTAGAGAATTCTTGCTATCTTACTTTCTCGCGTCATAAAACTAAGAAAATAATACACTAACAGCCACATACAAAGATCCTAATGTGTGTCTTGTCACCAGGCTCGGTTCTTTAAAGGCACAGACCTTCATAAATAGCATGTTCTTTTCCTGCCATGCAGAAGGGAGAACGGAGCATCAAAGAGTAAGCTAAGGGTGCTCTCAGGGTCTGTGTAAATATCCAGCCTGCTTTCTGCGCCCCCACTGTTGCTGTAATAACCCGCAGATGAAAACCACAAAAGGAAACTTAAAACGCACTGAAAATAGTCTGAAATTATCTTAAGCCAGTTAATTGATTCCTGATGCTGATATTTATTTTAAATTAAGCTCAATTCACATTTCAGGATATAAATTACTCTGAGGAAAAATGTGACTGAAAAACCACAACATATTATCTGCTTATTTTATTTTATCTCCTTGCTCTAAACTGAACAAGACTCCAGAGTAGACATGAACAGAGTCTAAGAAGCTGTAATTCAATGATCAAAAGAGAAAGCTCAGGTTGTGTTCAAAACTGAACATCCATCACCAACGCTCAGGATGAAGCAAGCAGAACTTCCTTTTCAGAGCAGTGACTTCTAACGCAAGACATCTACAAGGACAGTTATCCCTTCCAGGTTGAAGTGAATGTGATAAGATTATCCTCCCTTTGCTGGATTCAAGGTAGAGGCTCTACCTCTAAAGTCTGACAAATGTCTTTAAAGGGACAGTGTGTGATATAATCACTCAGTCCCTAATTCTGAGTTGTTGTTGTTGTTGTTGTTGTTTTAAGTTTCAATTTAAATTAATTCTCTAAAAAGGGATGTCAAGTTTTATTTTTTAAGTAAAATTCAAGTAACAAATTCTGTTTTCTCTTCTTTCTATGGAACTAAATGGTAAATTATTTTGAAATTCTGCCTGTTGCTTCATGCTGTCATCCCAATGGCTACAGCATTTAAAAAACTCTCATTAATACAGTTTCTGTTGCTTTCCACACATATATGTACAAGTATGTGTAAAAAAATTCATCTGGCTTTCTTAGTTCCAACTGTTTAAAAATGGACAGCAATGATTTAATGTGGTTGATTACAGTAAATCTGAAAAAAAATTGACATTTCTATTTTCCAAAGCCAGTCTGGGATGCTTTGGTGTTTATTTCTATTCCCATGCCCATTGTGAAACATTTTCAGGCATATCAAACTCAGTACAGTATTATATTCAGTTACTTTTCTTATATTCTACTATATGCTGTGGGTTTACCAAACAGGAAAATAGGACACGAGAGCTTGATCATTACTACAGAAGCCCTTTAAGTGCTTTCATAAATTCCCCTGTCCATTTGCACTCCAGTGCATGATTGAGTTTCCTAAATTCCATGGTTCAAGCAACTTGCTGCTTAAATTCCTTCAGTGAACCCCACTGACTTCCAGATGCCATCCACATTCCACATTCCTTGCATAGAAAAATCTTGATGATCTGGTCATGCCTAATTTTCTCCCTAGTTTCAACCCCCCACTCCACCCCAGTGCATGTCTATTCTGATATTCGCTGTCCTGGAAATATTACCACAGTCAGTGTTGACAAATACTAGTTGGAACTTAAAAGAAATACATCAAATGCTTTGGTCTACTTTGGGGATATATATATATGTAGATTTAGATATAGATATAGATCACCAAACTATGTAGGATGTAGGATATACCCATAAAAAGTAGTGTCTCTCTCTTGAACCTTTGTCCAGTGTGCTTATACTCGCATTGTGTCATTCACACATGTTGAGTTGTTTGCCTATCCTTTGATTTGTATTCCCAAAGTAGAAGATAAAAGATGTATACACAGAAATGTATACCACACTCACACACACATGAGTTCATACATTCATACACAACTGGTAAAGAAATACACATACACACACACACACACGCACACACACACACACACACACACACAAACACACATACACAATATCCAAATCAGCAAAACACAAGTGAAAATATGCCATGCACTTTCTCATCGAGAAATAAGACTTCTGAAGGCCTTAATGGTCTTTCTGTGTGTTTGAGGAGCCTCTTAGATATCCACACCAGTTCAGAAGTTTGGTCCTAGGTTTCTGATCTTTTCTGTTGAATGTGTCTGCAGAACCCAAATGGATCACCTAACATCATCCAATATTTTGAGTCTCATGTTCTTTTGGTATTTTTTCCACAAGCTTTTCCATAAGCTGTGAAAGCCTGTAAAATACAGGTTTGGAAATTCTGACTGCTTCTGAATTTTACCTCTACCATAGTGTCTGTGTGGCATGAACACGGGGAAATATATCAACCTGCCTGGGCCACAATTTCCTCCTCTTCCCCCTCCCCGCCTCTTTCCCCCTCCGTTTCCCTCTCCTCCTCCTCCTCTTTTCCTCCTCCTCCTCCTCTTCCTCCTCCTCCTCCTCATCCTCCTCCTCCTCCTCTTCTTCCTCCTCCTTCTTCTTCTTCTTTGTGTGCGTGTGATTTTTTAATTTTACTGCATATATTTTTATTTACATTTCAAATGTTATTCCCTTTCCCAGTTTCCTGTCCTGTCCATAAGCCCCCTCTCCCGTCCTCCTCCCCTTCCTCTATGAGAGTCTTCCCCTCCCCATCCACCCTCTGACATTCCCCTACACTGGCCGCAATTTCAAAACCAATAAAATGATACTGATAAAACTCTTGACCTCAGAGACCTTTTCCCAGCTGAATTTGTTACCACACCTTGGAGAGCGAACCTTGGAACAGTGTTCTAATGAAGCAGTACTGCTTTCCTTCCTACCTGAATTGTTATTGATATAAAAGTAGTTTTGCATTTTTAAAAGGTAGAAGGCTTTCTCAGACTTGAGAACTGTATGCAACATAAACTTAGTATCCACCTATGAAGACTGGGAAACAGTTACATACATTTATTGGTTACCATTGGCTGTTTTTCACACACTAAAGCCAGTTTTCCAAGGCTTCAACAAAGTCTATATAGATCATAAAAATGAACGTGAGTGGAATCTTTTGCTTTGTTTTCTTTGGGTTTTTTTTTATTTGTTTGGCTCTGGCTTTTGTTTCTGTTCTTATTTTGTTTCGTTTTGTTTGAGGGGGCTCAGCTAGGGATTGTATTTAGGGACTCGTATATGTCAAGCCCTTTTCATCTGACCTATAAGACTATCATAACCTCTTTACATTTTTTTTTCTGGAAAAGACCTTACTAATTTGAGTAGACTGACTTTGAAAGTACTTTGTTGCACAAAATGGCATCCAATTTATATTCCTGCTTCTGCCTACTGTATACCTGGGATTACAGGCATATAACACCAGGGCAACCTAATACTGGACCTTATACACATACATACATACATACATACATACATACATACATACATACACACACACACACACACACACACACACACACGCACACACACACACACTCTTTTTTTTCCTCAGATGAATCTAACATACAATAGTGATGAAATCTGGTAAACTAAGATCTAGTAAACATCTTTATTAAAATGTACACCACAGAATCCTTCAGAAAATCTTTATTCCTCCATGTAGGTTATGTGACACTCTTGTCATGCCTCTTGCTCCCCTAGGCAACACACTCTATTGTGTTTGTATAATTCTCTTACTGTGACTCTGTATTATATGTCACATTATCATTTTCCTCGACAAAATGCTAAATCTTTTCTCTTTCTTCTCCCTCCTCACTCCCCCACATATCCCACATAAGTAAAATGTATTAAATAAAAATAATTTTAAAAACTATAATTCTAATGAATGTAACATATAGTATTGAACTACAAGAGACACTGACCTTATATTATAATTTACTGACTAGTAATATAATGACAGTTTTCAAAATTCATGAGAGTCCTTAACAAAAGTTGTCTGCCAACCACACTGGTAATTATTAACTCAATTTCTGTAGGTGATGTTGTCAAAGTTCTAAGTTAAGCTTAGAAGATCTCATCTTTTTGTACACATATGTGTATATGTTAGTGTGCATACTTGTGTTTGCAGCTGTGTGCACATGAGTGTGTGTGACAGAGGTTAGTTAGCATGGCATGACTTTCTCTAACACACTCACTATATTTGCAAACAAGATCTCCCACTAAACAGAGGGCTCACCAATTAAGAACTAGGATGGCTCGCAGTTCAGCTCCTAGAACCCGCCTGTCTCTGCATACCCTGACCCAATGCAGGAGTTAAAGATACACTCCACCATACCCAGACTCTATACAGCTACTGGGTATCTGAACACCTCATGCTTGTATAGCAAGCACTCTCTTCACCAAGTCTACAACCGCAACAATGAAATGACTTTGTGTAAGCCTCTTAAACCCTTCCTGAATCACTTATCCAAATTAGCCTCATTTTTGAGAATTTAACATTATAATGATTCTTAATCCCAGAGAAAAGAAGCTAGAATATATAAATACTCATCAAAAAAATAACTTCTGACAATGATTGCTTTTTGAAAATTCCAAAGTTCCTGAACATTTCTAACAACTCTATTAAACACAATCCATGTTTTCCTAAGCCATGATCAAGCTGGTTCCTGTTATCTTCTTTTACTGACTGAATTTAGAAGTCCTTTTGCAGTACAATAGAATAGTAAATGGTTTGATATTGCTAAATATTTACAACAAACCTCCCTAAAAATTATGCCCTTCCTAGAACTTGAAAGTAGAACTCTACTGGAGAAGACACAACACACTTTGGACACAGGACAAGGAGGAATTAACCTGGAATGGGTCTTATGCCCTAGCTCTCATAGTCAATTAGGGTACATGAGCTGCCAAGGTTAAAATGCAATCAGCCATCCTGCTCAGCTGTAAAACCTAGGACCATGAAAATGACCAAGGAGCAAGTTTCCCATTAGTGCAACAGATGTACTTACTTTATCTTGAGGGTAACCAATTGAACTTAATGCCTGCTCCATAAGAGGGAATTCGTACCCAGTGCTTTAAACCTGACCCATTGCTAGTGAGGTCACAGACCCACAGAAAAGAGTACCTCTCACAGCTCATAAAGGAAGCTTCTTTTTTGCTGCAGGTAGAGCTCATATGGAAATCCACAACTGCAAAACTAGGAAAAATCATCCTGAGTGAGGTAACCCATACTAAAACAACAAATACTTCATGTTTGATTTTTTTTTATTAACTTGAGTATTTCTTATATACATTTCGAGTGTTATTCCCTTTCCCGGTTTCCGGGCAAACATCCCCCTCCCCCCTCCCCTTTCTTATCGGTGTTCCCCTCCCCATCCTCCCCCCATTGCCGCCCTCCCCCCAACAATCTAGTTCACTGGGGGTTCAGTCTTAGCAGGACCCAGGGCTTCCCCTTCCACTGGTGCTCTTACTAGGATATTCATTGCTACCTATGAGGTCAGAGTCCAGGATCAGTCCATGTATAGTCTTTAGGTAGTGGCTTCGTCCCTGGAAGCTCTGGTTGGTTGGCATTGTTGTTCATAAGGGGTCTCGAGCCCCTCAAGCTCTTCCAGTTCTTTCTCTGATTCCTTCAACGGGGGTCCTATTCTCAGTTCAGTGGTTTGCTGCTGGCATTCGCCTCTGTATTTGCTGTATTCTGGCTGTGTCTCTCAGGAGAGATCTACATCCAGCTCCTGTCGGCCTGCACTTCTTTGCTTCATCCATCATGTCTAATTGGATGGCTGTATATGTATGGGCCACATGTGGGGCAGGCTCTGAATGGGTGTTCCTTCTGTGTCTGTTTTAATATTTTCCTCTCTATTCCCTGCCAAGGGTATTCTTGTTCCCCTTTTAAAGAAGGAGTGAAGCATTCACATTTTGATCTTCCGTCTTGAGTTTCATTTGTTCTAGGCATCTAGGGTATATATAAATGCTACCTTTTAAGTTTTACATGTGTATGTTTAAAGACAAATGACCACAGAGGTTAGGTATCTGGTAAGGGATCGGGACAGAGAGGGAGACCTTCCAAGAAAGGGGAAGTAAAATATAGCATTACAAAGAGGACAGAAAACTAGAATAGAAGGATATAATTAGGAAGAGGATGGGATGTCACAGTAATGCAGGGACTAAACGGAGGGACAACTAACACTAAAGAACATTTGAAAACTCATATGTAAAGGAGTCACCATATAATGGAGGAAATATAGCTCTAATTAGACATTTTATGTACCAAGTAAAACCTCCAGGGCCAGGAATGAGTTAAATTTTGCTGAATCATTTACCAGAGTGCTCCATAAATCACCCTCTTCACAGGCCATCACCAATGGTACTTGTTGTCCATAACCCAATGGTAGGGCCCTATTACTGAAGACAGCACTTACTAATGTCATAGAACATGAATGTTCTGTTGCCTGACTAGAAACTTCATGCCTTCTGAGTAGTCTTCATGGTGCTGGAAAGCAGTCTACATGCATATACCAGAAAAGGGAAGTGATGATTAATACTACCCAGCCACAAACCCTACAGTTAACATCAGCAACCTGATCTGCTGGTGCAACAGTAGCCCATATGTGGCAGGACTAACTGAACACATATGGTTTGGATGTAAGGCCCACTTCATAAGATGCAACCCATAGCCAACATTGCTAAGGTGGTCAACACCCCAAGATTGGATATGTCATGACCCTAGAGGAAAACTCAGGGACCCAAATGGGAACGATGCGCAGAAAGCAAGGTGAGTTGGAGCTTTCTTTCATTTCTAGAACACCAGTGCAGGCTTTTTGTTTTTATAATTTAAATTAATTTTCTTCTGAGAATTTTATATATGAATATTTGTACATTTTCACACCTGTCCCCCTTACCTTGCCTTCAACTTCTGTATTTCTCAAAACCTCCCTCATACTCATGAATTTTTTTCTTAAGTAATAAATATTAATATTTTATATTAATTATCTAAAGAAATACATAAATATTATATTAAAGAAATAAATATCACACACATGCACACACACTCTGACATACATGAGCACATGCACATGTGGAGTGATCCATACTAAATGGAATGACTTTATCAGACCCCTCCCCTCCCCTCAAGTCCCCCAGGGGACTTGAAAATTGTTAGAGCTATAGGTGATGAATGACTTCAAGGAAACAATGTCTTCCCAACACAGCAGGAAAACCATATATATATATATATGAACTCACAGAGACTGCAATAGCATTCAGACCAGACAAAATCCCAGGACATGAAGAGACAATGGACACAAAATCTTATCCCTAACCAAGAGGCTATTTCAAATTATACTTACTAGGATAAGAAAAAAAATTTTTTTCTCCCATGAAGTACCACTGAGTATATCAATCACACTGAGGAGTATTTGGCTAATAAAAAAACAGACTCTGTGTGTGAGTGTGTGTGTGTGTGTGTGTGTGTGTGTGTGTGTGTGTGTGTGCGTGTGTGTGTGTATGTGTATGTTTATATGTCTGTTTGCCTGTGGTATGTGTATGTGCTTAATACTTCTGTATTTCTTTAATATAATGTTTATATTTCTTTAGATAATAAATATAAAAATATTAATATTTATTATTTAAAGAAAAAGAATTCATGAGTATGAGGGGGGTTATGAGAAATACAGGAGAAGTTAGAGAGGAGACAAGGGAGTAAGGCACGAAAATGTATATTGTATTCATATATAAAATTCTCAGAAGAAAATTAAATTTAAAGCAAAGTAAAACAAAAAGCATGTACTCGTATTCTAGAAATGCACAATGCCCCAAACTGCTTTTTGCTGTCTTTTGTTTTCTTTTGGTTTTGGAATTGTCTTATTTGCAATTATTTAGCAAATACATCAATGATTATAGAAGCTATACTTTCATGGTTACCTTGACCACCCCACAGCACAATATGAAGTTAAAATACTGATAATATTAGCCTTTTATTGTTTTAATACATATAACATTAATATTTATATATTTTATTACATATAACATATGATATTGAATATTGTAACAGTTGTTCATTTTTGTAATCTCAGCACTTGAGAAGTTGAGGCAGAAGGAGTCCTTCAAGTGTGAGGCCAGTCTAAATTATGTAATGAACTTCAGACAGCCTGTGTTACAGAGTGAGATGGTGCCTGAATAAGAGGAGGAGGATTCAGCTAGAGAGCTGCTCAGAAGCTAAAAGCACCTGCTGCTCTTGGAGAGAACTCTATTTGGTTCCCAGCACCCATATGAAGGATTACAACAATCTATTACTCTGGTTCCTGGGGATCAAACTTTCAACATCAACTTGATTGCCAAGACTAGCCACTCCTACTGCTAATCTGTTTGATGTGCTGTGTATATGCAAGAAGGGGCAGCTTATAAACACTAGCATATTGTAATATATTAAAAAAATTACAGTTGCAGGCTAGAGAGATGGGTTAGCATTTAAGACCACTGGCTGCTCTTCCCCAGATCCCAAGTTCAATTCTCAACACCCACATAGCAGCTCACAATTGTCTTTAGTTCCTGTCCCAGGAGATCTGACACCCACACAAAGACATACGTGAAATCAAAACACCAATGTACATAAAATAAAATAGATTATTATTAAAAACAATTAGTTATTCAATTTGTATTAACTATTCTTGAGAATGATAATAGGTCAAAAATATCATTTCAAATTCAGTTTTCCATAAATAATTCTATTATCATCTTAAATATATCACCATTCACCCTAATATGTTTGTATATTTACTTATATACACAATTTCTACAAATAAAAAGAATTGTATGTATCTTAAGACTACAGATTATAATAGCCATCCTGAGAAAACATGAGTATCAGATATTCAAACAATGACAAGCACCAAGTTGAAAATGCATAGACAAAAAAATTTAAGTTGATTACCTAAAGTTTTCTGAATTTTATAATTAATTTTGTCAGTTAAAAAGTGTAACCATATTTTGACAATCTCATTGGAAAAAATAACCCAAATGCTCAAATGCAAATATGGCCTCTTAAAATATTTTTAATCAGCTTCACAACAAACTTTTTCATTTTAATGCCAAGAAAAACTGCACCCCCCACCCCATAGCCATATATATATATATATATATATATATGGAAAAAACAAAACAAAGTACTTCTCATAAAAATGAAATATATTTATACTACCTTAGTAACAGTTTATTATTCCAATTATGGAATCTAGAGATGGAGAAAAGTTTATAAAATACAAAACCTGAGTTGAATCCTAATTAAGAATGAATGGAACTTGAAAATATCATCCCGATTGAGGTAACACAGTCACAAAAGAAGACACATGGTATGTACTCACTGATGAAACTCAGAATCCTCACAATAGACCTTACAGACCATATAAAACCAAAGAAGAAAGAAGACCACACCCAAGAGGGGATGCTACACTCATACTCAAAAGGGTAAAGAAAATAATCTTGAGAAGTAGAGGGAGAGAGGGATCTGGGAGGGAGAGATGAGAGAGAGGGGAAAAGGAGGGCGGGCTCAGATAGGGAAGGAGATGGGGGAGAAGTACAGAGGGTAAGGACTTCGAAAGGAGGTGTGTAGCAGTGGGGGAAGAGGGAACTACCAGATAGCCACTGTAAAGTCCCAGATTCCAGGGACCCAAGAGGTCCCCAGGATCCAACAGGCAGGACATTAATCGATACACCCAACAAAGGGAAGATAGAACCTGGAGACCATATCCAGTGGATAGGCACAGCCCTTGATGGAGAGATAAAGCCACCTACCCGTCTCAAAAATATTAATCCAGAATGCCTGCTGTCAAAAGGAAATGCAGGAACAAAAAGTGGAACAGAGACTGAAGAAATGGCCACCCAGAGACTGCCCCACCTGGGGATCCATCCCACATGCAGACATCAAACCCAGACAATATGGTTGATGCCAAGAAGTGCTTACTGAGAGGCTCTGCCAGAGCATGACTAATACAGAGGAGGATGCTTGCAGTCAAATATCTGACTCAGCATGGGGACTCCAATGGAGAAGTTAGGGCTAGGATTGAAAGAGCTGAAGGGGTTCGCAAACCCATAGGAAGAACAACAACAATACCAACAAACCAAACCCCGAAAGCTTCCAGGGACTAAATCACCAACCAAAGAGTACACATGGAGGAACCCATGGCTCCAGATGCATATGTAAAAGAGGATGGCCTTATCAAACATCACTGGGAGGGAAGGCCCTTGTTTCTGTGTAGGCTCGATGACCCAGGGTAGGGAAAATAGGGTGCTGAGTCAGGCATGGCTGGACCAGTGAGGGAGCACCATCATAGAGGTGAGGGTGGGGGTGGGGCAGGATATAGGGGGTTTGTGGAGGGGAAACTGGGAAGGGGGATGGCATTTGAAATGTAAATAAATAAAATAACTAATAATAAAAGAATATTTTTGTGTCTTCATATCCTTGACAGAACTTGATTTCTAGTTCATTGAGTAGGAATATCTGAAGCTAGCTGCCATCGCAGCTCAAAGCCCTGAGCAAAAAATAGAGATAATAATGCATTTTAAGACAGTATGATCCCTCTGAACACACAGATAGATGGCTATTGTGTGCATCAGATGAGAAAGGCTGTATTTTGTTTGACATTTGACTGCTTATTATAACTGTGTGAGAATGTATAAGACTGAAGTGGTATCAAGAATGGGAATTGCTGGCTGTATGACACCTGGATTCTATGAAGACTCAAAAGCACAAACAATTTATAGTATAGGTCAAAATTATCAGCCCTATATTTTACGGAAAATAAAATAACTTCCCCATCCTTAACTATTAGTACTTAACTTCTTACATGACACAGGTTTCAGACTCACAGGGTTTCAGAAAGTCAGCAAATACAGAAAAGACTTTCTCAAATTTTGCTGTAGCATGAATTGTGGCCTCAAATAAAAAAGACAAGAAACTCCCCCGAGAGCAAATGATATTTTGGTTAATACAGAAAAATCAGAGAAAGCACTCTGCCTGGTTGTTTTGGCTTAACTGGATCAGAAGCAACAGGAATGCGTAAAGAACATAAATCAAGAAATAACTCGGAATTGTGGGGAAATTGGGATAAAACAAAGGCTCCTGCTAAGAGAATAGGAGGGCTTTAAGAGGTGAGGTCAGAAACATAAGAGTGATGTGTAAGTTTTATGAAGTGTCCATGGAAATTGAATTTTATTGCAACTGATTTGGAAACCCATTGGAAGGTTACATTAGAGACAAGTGATAGGATACAAATTTTTTTGTGAATATTTTCCAGTCAGTTTTAATTTCACAGAAAACTAAGGTGACAGAAAGATCTTTCTTTCAAGTAACTTTTTTCAAACTACTGAGACTTCAGAGTTGAGAAAACCCTGAGAAAATTCAGAGCCCTGAGGCCCAGTCAGACAATCATAAAGAAGCATTTGCAATCCTGCAGGTACGAGATGGTATAAACTGGGGATAACAGTTGCATTACTGTGTCAGATTCTGGACACCCTGGGAACACAGGGTGACCAGTATAGAAATGAGTTCTATATGGGCTAGGAGGTCAAGGGGTCAAAACCCAAAAGGCAAATTCTGAGAGTTGGTGTTTAATTTGAACATCACAACTAATTACACTGCTATGACCTGAGATTCAGAAAACTAAAGAGAGGAACAGGGTAGGAAGACAACAATTCAGTTGAGAGACTAAAAACTTTGTACTACCTTCAATGGACTACAAGTGGATGAACAGGCAATCAGGTTTATAAATCTTTAACTAAGGACAGAGATAGAGGTTAGAAAAAAACAAGGGGTTGAGAGTCTACCAATATCCCTCAAAGCCATATTAGTTAATAATTTTGTTATTTTTAAACAATACTAATATAACTTCACCTGCAGGAAATCATTAGAACACAACAAAGGTTTATAATAAATACAATGTTCTTTATACCAAAGTGGGTCTAAAGGTTTAATTTTTCAGGAATATTTTAAAAACCTTATTGTAATTGTATGCTATAGTGGATGCTATAATATGAGTGAGTGCATGAAAAAATCTCACAAGAGTTTGAGATATAAGTTACTTGTCTTACGAAGAGTTTTTATAAATGTCTAGGCACAAACTTAAATTATTAATTCTTATGTTTTCAGGTCCATTATGGATGCAACTGTATATGAGGTGTGATTTCAAAACAGACCTATTACTGTTGAGAACCTAGATGGCTTTTTAGTAGTCCAGCTATTACAAAGAAAGCAATGTCTCCCCTCTACCGTGATTGTTTGACCCCTCAGTAGCAAGCAACTGGCTCTCGACCCATGTGCGGACATCCAGTGTTCACTGAGCCTGCAAAACTTAGCAAAAGTTAAAACACTCTGTTTAGTTACATGATTCTATGCAGCACCCAGAGTTATCAAGGAAATGTTAAGGAAAGTACATGCTTAAGAGCTTGTGTCTGTGTTTCACATCACTTCCTCCCTAGCCATGTCATCTGCCTTTTGCACAATGCCTGGTTTCAAAGGCTTCCTTGTAGCCTTGAAGTCCTTTGTAGAGTCAGTTACTTTTCTGTTTTGGGCTTTCATGTCACATCTGGGAAGAGCCTCACTTGGTTACTTGGTGCTAAGTTGTTACTTCTCACCTGTCTTCCTTTGGCCTTTCTGTGTTTCTATGCTGTTTTTCACATCTCTGCACAGGTGCTTCATACCACATACCATTACTATTGTCACACATTTACGTATGTGACTACTGGTTGATTCCTGCCTTGTCAAGTAGACCACTGATTCTATGATTGTGATGTTTTCTTAGCTACTGACATGAGCGTGTATCAATGGATGATGCATTTATTAAATTTATGATCAATGAATCATCTTAGAGCCTAGTGTAGCATGAGAACACAATAGAGATTTAATATGTATTTGCTAAGTGAACAAATTGATGGAATATATTTATCTTTTCACTATCACCATTGGAGTTACACACATACCCCACCGTAACACCTCCTGGCATAGTACCTACAACTGTAGCTGCAGCATCTATACAAAGCAGTTATACATAGAAATGGAAATAACTTGAATTCTTGATGTTTTGGGGTAGACTGAATCCTCCACCTTCTCATACCACACAAGCTTACATAAACTGAATTGAATGCATGGTGAAGAAATGAATGAAAATCACAATCTGAGAATGTGTAACAACTATAAGATACAGTGTTCCCAATTTATAAATCACAAAGGTTATTTAATTCTATAAATTGCTATAGCTATCTATAGATGAGAACATATAAAATCATCTGAGTTTCCAGGTTATTGAATAGTAGCCAACACCTCCACTTTATTTAACAACCCTTCCTCAAATTTCCTTTTCCTGTTTCCCGGTTCTGTTGCCATGCTTAATAAAACGGACTGATAGTCGACTTACTGCTTTCAGTATAACAGACATGTACAACAGATAGCAATATGTGAATGTATATCTATATTTATATATGTGTGTATGTGTGTCTTCTAAAACTATGTGACTGCCTATCTATCAACCTTTAATATTTTCATTTATTAATCTTTAATATTCCCATGTGTCTTGTTTATGTTTCTTAGTAGAATAACTATAAGTATATATATATATATGTTACTTTTATAATTCAAAGAAAGATTTATTTTATTAAATTGATTACATAGAGACAAACCACTGTTTCTAATTGCTAAGCCAATTAATTGTAAAGCCAATTAATCCCCAATAATTTGCCAAACAGAGGGCAGGAATATTTATAACAAATATCTATAATAAATGTTTTTATAGACAAATTAATAACAAATGTTTTGTTGAAGTTTCCTTTTTAATACTCAAGGAGAAAAAGTATTTATGACCACCAACAGAGCAAACATATCGCTCTAGGTGTTCAAGCCAGATATAGGCAGAAAGACAGTAGAGACTATCAGTAGCTGAAGATGTTCAGAGATATCTTTGGATAGACTGTGAGGGATGGTTTTTCAAATACTGGAAGCAAGATCTGACTCATCTGTTACTGTAGAATGAATATATGAATAGTAAATGCCATGTAGACAACCAGAATGATGATGTCCATGTTTGTAGCCCATGGACCTGAACTCAATCCTCAGAATCCCATGAAAAAGCAAAAAATGGTGATACGTTTTTATAATTCTAGCACGAAGAGAGAGGTGGAGACAAGTGGATACATTGGAGTTCCCAG
This sequence comes from Rattus norvegicus, assembly GCF_021556685.1. Lineage (NCBI taxonomy): Eukaryota > Metazoa > Chordata > Mammalia > Rodentia > Muridae > Rattus > Rattus norvegicus. Next base: position 203,954,109 of record NC_141535.1, on the reverse strand, counting down.
CCAGCTTAGGCTCCTTGGAAAGAGACCCTTGGGTAGGAGTTCAAACTTGAGATGAATGAAGCCTTAAAAATAATAGCTTAGGATGTCCTCTCATGCACAGACAGACACAAACAATGAAAAGAAATTTTGACCTGGTAATGCACAACTTTAATCACAGCAATTGTTAGACAAAGCCATGTGGATCTCTGTAAGTTGGAGGCCTGTCTACAGTGTGAGTTTCAAGTCAGTACAGATACATAGAAAGACCCTGTCTCCTAAAAGAAGGGAAGAAGGAAGGGAAGGAGGGAAGGAAGGAGGGAGGGAGGGAGCAGTGAAAATAAAGTGATGAAAGAAGATGGAGAATAGAGAAAGAAAGAGAAGGTGGGGGAAGAGGGGGGAGAGGAGCAATATGCTGATTGCTGACCATTACATGAGAAAGTCCTCGCACTTACACTTCACATGACTAACAACTAAAGTTTTATCTTCTTCTAGTCTTCTGGGTGATGGAGGATGATAGCTACAAACCAGATTGTGAATACATACATTCTCTCCATCACCATGACAGACAACAGGAACACAAATAAACTGTACCACTTATTAGTTATACAGCAACTTCTGCAAGGCACATGAGGAATCTCAAAATAATGAGTTTCAATTTTTGATAGTCCTTCTTTTTCTGCTTTCCTAATGTTGATTATATTCAAAAGATCCTTTTTGAATATTATAGGCTGACACTTGTACACTGGAGGTAATAAACCAGTTCACAACCATCCATTCCCTGAAAATGTCTTCTTGCTTATTGCTATAGCTTAGGAGACGTGAAAATCACTGAGCGCCATTGTTAGCTGAGTAAACCAGTCAGATCATGAACCTAACAGATAAAGTTTATTAAATTAGTGAGAACCAAAATAACACTCGACAGCTTCCAAAAGCAATCTTTTTAAGTTTCCCAAGACTTTGTGACTTAGGTTTGAACACAAGTAAGAGCATTAAACTGAAACATAGGCAGAGGAACAAGTTGATTTGTAAGACGGTAGTTTAGCAAGAGCCCTGTTTAGTTCCCTTTGCAACATTCAGGGCATTCAGACAGTTGACATGTTGTAAAATTTGCACATTAATTTTAGGCATCAGTGCACCATAATTATAAGAAACACAGGAAATATCCACTGAAGTAGGCAAGACCAATGCTAAGACTTTGATACAAGACCATGTCTGACACTTGAGTAGACAATTTATAATTATTTTCTGTTTTCCAGTTACCTTTGAGATAATCTGGGTCTCTTATGTCAGTTTGTTCCTGGGAAATGGATCATAAGGAAAAAAGATTCTGCATAATGCACACCCAACACACATGGTATGTAACAAGCATTATGTAGTGTCAATTCTCACAATTATATGGGCTAGAAAATCTGAAGGAAAGTTTTGTGGTTCTGTGATATTTCAGTTAAGGCTTGAGACATCTGTGATGAGTAAGAAGAAGACAAATTATTTAAAGAACCAAATCCATAACATGGAGAATGAAGGCAAGAGCCTTACCATGGCACAAATGCAGGGTCAATGAGGGTGTGACTAGAAAGATGAGGAAAGCGCTATCGTAAGCTGGACACTCAGGGCCACTCTATACAACACTAAGTCATTTAGAACGTCAGTTTAGTTCTCAATGAAAATAAGTCACCATCAACATTTCAAAGGAATTATGACAACAGGCTGTAGGTTATTAGACTTATCTGTTAGACTGCAGTCTAAGGAGAAAAGGCAAACACCAGTTTTATTGTTTTCTTGCAGAGGATATGACCACCAGGTGTGAAAATGCAGTAGAGTTCCTGCTAGCATTGTCCAAAACTGCAACTAGGGCTCTTTTTGGCAGTCACTCTTTCAGGAAGTTGTATGTGAAATCACAGCGAGGAAGCAAAGCCAACCAGCACATGCCTGCCGTCTAGGGTTCGCTCCCTGAAGCCCGGATGTCAGTTTACCAGTGAGACAGAGGAAGGAAGCCTCTACTGATATTCTATGAGCTCGGGTTCTGTGAATAGGGACCTTCATTTGCTGAACAGTCCGGGGCCATTCAAGAGCAATTAAATTTGGTTAAAATAAGAAAGAAATGCTTTTTAAGTGGGCGGGGGGAGAAAAGAAAAAAGGGGCGTTTGAGGGGATTGCATAAGTAGACTGTGCTAGGGCACTTTTACACAGGTTTGTTTAGTTCTCAGTTGTCAAGCTGTATTTAAGCTGCTCTCTTACTCTGAAATCCGATAACCTTTCTTTTCTCCGAGTTCTTTCTGCTAAACTAATAGCACTGTCTCTAATTCCACACGCGGCAAGCAATGAGTTTGTTTTACCAGATAACACTAGGTCTGGTGATCAGCCAATGTCTAAAGGACCATTAGCCAAGTCAGTAGTAAGCCAGAGCCTGCAACTGATCAATAGATATTACTCTCTAAATCACTTTAAAATTGTCTTTTCATCTTCTCTGCAAGCTAGCATTCATTATTCATGTTATCCTGACACAACTGAAAATCAGAGAATAATTTTAGAAAGAAAACCTCTTACCCCTACAAATCAAACCATATTACGGTTGTGCCTCCTAATAATATAGACATGATTTTAAATTAAAAGAAAAACCATATATTTTTTAATTAAGTTGCAAAGAAAATTAAAAGTCTCAGTTTAGGGAGGATACAGGAAGTGACCCTGAATCTCACTTAAATAGACTAAAGTAAGAGAATCTAAGGAAGGTTGTGACATTTATACTCTCTCTCTCTCTCTCTCTCTCTCTCTCTCTCTCTCTCTCTCTCTCTCTCTTTCTCTCTCTGTCCTTTTTTCTAGGAACTAAAACTACTATAATTTGAAAATACTAAAAAAAACAAGCAAGCAAAAGAAGTAGGGAAGGAGGGTGGAAAACAGAGAGGGAGGGATCACGTTGCCTCTTTCCGCATAAGCCTAGGTCACATTTCCCCAGGAGTAAATTAGGGAAGTAAAGGCAGAACTACAGAGCAGCCCTCAGCTTGAATTCTTAATGGTTACATAAACTGCCCTTAATTACTTCTCCATAGGAGACTGGAGGGAGAAAAATGTGCTTTCGATACAATGAAATCTGCCTTCAAAGTACCTAAAAATAAATTATTCAAAATTATTTAGAGTTAAGACTATGACCCTCATATACCTAAATACTGTTTAATAATATTACAGGAACTCTTGATGAACCCTTCCATTGTAGCAGCCTTGGGTCCCTAGGAACATTGATTCCTGAAAGAAAGGACAATCCTTCACTCAGAAAATATCATGCTCTTGAAGATAGTATTTCTTGAACTTAATGTTGCAACAACTTATTCTTTTCTTACTTGCTAACAATTACTCATGTGACACTAGAAATACAGAGTTCAGCAGACATCATGGCCACCCACTCAAGCCCAGTCTTTCCTTAATTAACTGCACAGCTATTCTCAATTTAAAGGCTAGTTCTACAGTTTCAAATATTTTAGCAATCTGGAATAAAAACTTTCATTTGAATCTTATCTACCACATTCTCTTATTTTTTAAAGTCAACAATATATTTAGAAAATGATTAACATGTATGAAAGTGAAACACAATTATACTGACACATAGATAAAAGCCTAATAATGTATATGATATATATTTTATGATTAGAATTGTTAGGAAAAGAGCAGAAAGGGCATATCCTCATTTGAAAAAATATATGCATATATGATATATTACATATATATTACACATACCTGAACATGCATATAAATATGTATATATAATATTCTTGGGTTATTTAAATTTTAAAATCATGCCTTCTATTCCTATTATTTATAGCACTCCAGTGCTGGTAATCTGATGTTCGCTTCACTAGGAGTATTAGCAATATGTGCATGATCAAATTATAAGACATTGGTGTTCTCCAAACTTAGAAAACTGAAATTTTAAAATGCATGTATTCTACCTACTTTTCTTACACTATCATATCAAGTACCTTCTTGCTAATGAAAACTTCAGCACATCACATTGACTTGGCCATGTCATCAAGTCTGAGATATATATAAAATAAATGTATATCAATATTATATAGTTTCATCCTACACACTCAAAATCTCTTTTACAACATTTAATTTCCTAAGGAGAAGGATTATATAAAAAGCACCATTTCGTGCCTCCATTTCCTCTTGATAAAATGCACTAGGAGGACTGATTAGCATTTTCTGCAAATTCTAACCTTAGAATTCTCAGGAGAGAAATCTCATCTGAGCACTTTTTCCTCCTTTAAATAAGTCAGTCTGTTAAAAAACACTCTTGAAATGTTTTTAAAATACACCATGATAAAAAAAAAACTAGAGGCTTAAAAAGTTAACATGAGTAAAATCTCTGCAAGGAAAAAAAAAACTTTAGAAAATAAATTCCATCCACCCAATACAAAACTCAGTGTCATTTCCATTGCTGTGTTTTAAGAATAATTTAAACAATGTTGCTCTTTGATTTTAGTCACAATTTCAGAAAAAAAAATAAGGAATCAGAAAAATTAAACCGTAAGCCAGCATGCTGTCTTTTTACGTATATTCCTCATTTCTACTTAAACCTGTTTCAAACTGTTGTAAATTACATGTTATGGTACTAAAGAAAACAGGCAGTAGATGAAAGAACCCTTGTTAACTAAATAAATAAGCAGCAACCCAACTAATCCTTGATGTATAATCCACGCAAAAAGTTCCACTCATGAGCTCTCACATTTTATTAAGAGACACGATATTAATCATGCTACCAAATACTGCACTTATTAGCAAGAGTAGACCTGCTCTTTTAATTGTTCTAATTGAAGAACTACAGAGACAAGTTTGAGTTCCTCATAGGTTGAATTAGCACACTGTGAGAGCCAGCACCATTTCACCTGCTGATCCCGGGCACTCAAAACAGCACTTCTCCTGCACTGGCTACCCATTGCTGGCAAGCCATTAAAATTCCTCTTAGAACTTATCAACAGTTCACAACACACATTTGGCTTAACAGGTAAAGGCAGAAAGCCATTATAATTAGTTTCTTTTTAGTTCACTCACAGTATTAAGTGCTAGACAGTTTTTCTTAAGATTGTCATTTCAAGTCCACACAATAAGGTATAGATTTTAACGCAGGCATGGCTCAGTAACTGTAAATTTCACATAAATCCCAGGCCCTGTTTATAGTAAGTTATGGACTAATCCTGGAATTCCTGAGATGAAGCATAGGCAAATATATCAAAAATAAAACAAAAATTAATGTCAATGGATACTCTTTAAATAACAGCATTTCCCGGCATCTCTTTCTCCTTTTGTGTGTGCGTGTGAATGTGTGTGTGAGAGAGAGTGTGTGTGTGTGTATGAGTGTGTGTGTGAGTGTGTGTAAGTGAGTGTATGTGTGCATGTGTATGTGTATGTGTGCATATGTATGTGTGTGAGTGTGTGTGTGAGTGTGTGTGTGCATCTGTGTGCGTATGTGTGCATATGTATGTGTGTGTGTGTAAGAGTGTGTGTGAGTGTGTGTGTGTGTGTGAAATCATAGTAGAAACTGTGTATTGAAGACTTCCAAGTTTCTTGGTATTTTCAAAGTAAATAATATATAAAATCAACTTCATTAATCTATTCTCTTCCAAAAAATCCACAAAAACCTTCTTGTATGCATTGCTTTTTTAGAGTCTAACTTCATTATGAAATATTTTACCAGGTTTATAATAGTTTTATAATTTTATATAAAAAGCAGCCCATTTTAAATTTTCTTCTGGTTAAATCATGGAAGCATACATCTTTGGGAAACCCATTAAGTCAGGTTAATACTAGAAGAAGATGCCTGCATTTAGAAAGCCACATTAAATTTCACTCAGCCCTTCAGCTACAATCCTAAATACTAAAGACAAAGTTAGTTTCTCCTTCTGTGGTGATTGGGGATTTGAGAGGGTGTTTCCCTTTTAATCATTTATTGACTATTATTTCTTTTATGAATTTTAACAGGTTTAAAGAATGAAGGGCTACAAGATTGAATTAATTAAAAAAGTAGTTTTCCACTATATAGTGAGTACCTGCCAACTTCTTAAAAATAAACACCCAAACCTTGCCATGAAGCTGTCTAATGGCTTCTACAATTTTCAAAATATTTCATTAGAAATAACATGGCCTTGTGCTTCCCTTTTTCTCATACTCTTTAGTTTTATACAATAGGAAACATTTTGTGTAGTGTACGTGATGTAGTATTGAGATGTTTGCTAAAAGTATTTCAGGTGTGTTGTTAAGAGTGCACATAGAAAATCAGAGCCTAAAAACATAGAAATTTGATTGGCTGGAAACCCCAATGTGGAAAAGAAAAGTAAATTATTTCGGGGCAGAAAAGGCATTCAGGTTACCTATATATGGGTAATCACTACAGAATGTCTCAGATTCTGTACCTTTAAATAATTGTCACTAAAATATACGTGTATGTGGACAAGCTGGGATAAAACACCAATCTATTCTTCCTTAGGCAAGTGACATTTTTCAGTATCACTAATAGAAGCTCCTTTGCTGTAGAAAACCAGCAGAGGGCAGAACTGCTGAGCAAACTGCCCAACCCAACAGGCGACAGAATACCAAGAAGTAAACTGCCAACTTTTGAAGTAGTCTACTTTCAAAGATGCTTATATTTATCCATGAAGTTGAAATGAATCGACGTAAGTAGTCTAAATCACTACAAAATTAGAATTTTGTGCCATTCTATGGCTCACCAGAGCTCATCACCGAATGAATGAGAAACTGTCTGCTCCTGGGGAGTGTGAAGTCCCCAAGCATCAGGACCAAAGTTAGGGCTGGGCCCCCCATGTGCTAACTCCGTTTAGGGAGCTCAGATATGGGCAGCAAGACCAGAGGCCAGGCTCAGATTTCTACTAAACCTGTGCTTTCAGAGTTGGGTTGGCATTTCCAACCCCCATTCTCTCCTCTCCTACCTATTCCCCTGCTTCTCTCTGCAGTCCTGACAAAGCTTGTTTTCTACTGTGAATCGCTCTGGCTCACCAACTCAAAGGGCTTTCTCCTGCCAGCCGAGTCTACAGCACCTAAGGGACCACAGCAGCCAGATGCCATTTCGGGGAAAAGGGCGGGGGCAGGGGAGGGAGGAGGCAGGCGGAGGGAGGAGTGAAGTCGCTCTCCCTCCTCCGGTACTGACAGGGCTACAGTCAGCTACACAGGTCTGGCCATTCAATATTTGGTAGTGCCACGTAGGAACTTTTCTTTACCTTCCTCCTCCCATCCCAGGCCCCCTCCTCTTCCTCCCACTCTCTAGTCCTCCGCCCCCAACCCCATTTGCTTGGAGACTTTCATCACCCTCCAAAGGAGTTGTATGTCCAACCTGCAAGAAGGAGCTATTTGAGGTGGGCAAGAGACTGAGGATGAGGGCTTCATGGAGAGGAGAAGGGGGCCAAACATCAGGAGAAACTGCTCCGCCACTGGCCAGAAGCAGTCCTGAACACCACTTTATCATCTGTGAAATGTGTTCCACTGAGAAGCATTTCAAAATGCCACACACAAAGTGCTCCCAATCTTCTAGCTTCATCCCCCTTGGTTTCTCTCATATCCCCCAAAGTAAAAACAGACCGTTTTTCACTTCCTTGCAGACAAAGAAGTTTATCACAGTTCACTTTATACTCTTTCTCTGTATTTTCTCCTCAGTTCACCCTTCAAAAGATATCCCCTTTAGAACCAGAAGAAATACAAAGATTGGTTCAAAGGACAGAGGACTCTGAGTAGACTGTTCTCAAAACAAAAGCTTTAGCTTTGTACGACTGCCTTCCTGTTCAAGGTAATATTTTTTTTCCTCTTTGCAAAGAAAATGAAAAGGGATGATTGACTTTCTCTGTCTGCTGGGTGCCTGACAGATCTTTTAATCCTACCACCTACCTCCTTGCCCATTACTGTCCCGCCTACATCCATCTCGCTGTCTCTCCAGTTTCCATTCTTAACCTGGTAGCAGCAACAATCTGGATTTTATTTAAAAGAAGTGGTGAGAAGACAAGGGGGAAGGGCACCAAAAGAAGAAAGCCAGGTGGCAATATCCCCCCTCCCCAAACTTTTTTTTTTCTACTTACCTCCTCTGACCTCTCTGGCTTGGAAGAGAAAAGTCAAGACGAGGGTTGAGATGGTGAGATCCCAGATCCACCGTTTCGTTTTCCACCTGGACCAGGGCTCCATCTCCAAGCCCGGCGCTCACAACTGTGAACCCACGAAATTGCCAGTGCAGACCAACTTCGTCCCTTCCAAGGTGTCGCCTACGTTTGCTACACAGCCATCCGGAAGGGAGAGGGAGTGAAAAAAAGTCAAAGGGCTCTATTTTTTTTTTCAATTTGATGGTTTGCTTCCTTCCTGTCTCTCGCCCCCTCCTCTCCCTCTGGGGTGGCCCGCAGAAGACTGCGACCCTGAGACCCGTCCTACGCCTGACCCTGCCTTCAGACTGAGGGTAGATGAAGGGTTTCAAGAAAAAAAGCTGAAAGCACTGAGCACCACTAAAGGCTTCATGCTGTGGGTGGGCTGGACAAGAGGCTCGCGCAGCCCCCTCCTCCGCCCACTCCCCCCGCCCCCTGTGCCCGCGAAACTGACAAGCCGACTGAAGGCCATACCCAATCACAGGCCTCCCCGCAGCCTTGAGCCCGCCCAGTCTCTCCCTGGAGGATCCAGACTACTGCAGGCCCAGCCCACCAGCCACCCTGCATCTCCCCTCTCCTCCCCCCTCCCCAAATCCACGAAAAGAAATGGGAGGGAGTTAGGCGGGACCAATGCTGGGCTCCTGCACTTTGGGAATGAAAGGAATTGCAGGACAGCCCTGGAGCACACGGGATGTTCCAGTAGCTTCTGTATTCAGTAAAAACCAAGTACTCTACTTGCACCGTCTGGGTGCCCCTCTTTCTTCGGAGGGGGGAAGGGAAAGAGGGGAGAAGGCCAGAGTTCGACTGGCCCCACAGTTGGAGTCCTGGACTGGCAGCGGTAACCTTATCCCCCTTCCAAAAGCCCTGCTTCCTAAGGCAGCCACAGAAACCAGTGGGCTCTGTGCTGCCGGCACCCAAACGTATTTTACTAATAATTTCACCCAGAGACTAATGAAAGGTGTCATGAAAGAACTCTAAAGATCAAAATCCTCATTCTGTAGGCAAAATCTAGTTGACGAGCTGAAAGTTAAGCTTCTCAAATGTTCAAAGGCTGCTCAGAGCTCAGTAAGGTGCTTGCCTCTCTCTGAGAAAGCTGGAGAAAGCAAGAACCCATGGCAGCACAAATTAAGGGATCTGTCATTTACTTTCCCAGAAAATCCTGATACCGAATAAAAGGGAAACAGAGGGAATAGAAGACAGGCAAGCTATCTGCAGAACTCTAACCAGTAGAGCGCAGTTTCTTTACTGGTTCTGACCCTGAGCCTTAAGTCTGAAAACTTGGTCACTCCACAAGGAAAGCCTAACAAGAGTGACATGTTTCTAAGAAACCCATCTCCTCCTCATTGTATCTCTCTTATATCTACACATTAGAGTATCTGGTCAGTTTTCGCATATTTGAATTACTCCACCCTTTTGATTGGTCTTTTCTGGTTTTAATCATTTCTGAAACATGTCTCTTCAACAGTTGTGTGCCACGTCCAATGTCCAGCAATCAACAGAAGTAGGAACAGCGTCCAACTGTGTAGCAGCATACATTAGCCACTCAATGGAGATGTTTCGAATGAATACTATTTTTTTTCAACAGAGACTAGAAACCAGGACCCATTGTGAGTGTTTAAGTCATATCAACACTTTAGAGCCTTTAATTAAGCTTATCAAGCTTGTGTGTTCCATTCGTTTTTTATGCTAATCTTTAAACCACGGAGTCTTTTTTAAATGATTCATTAAAATAGGAATAATTGGACCATATAAAATGTTTTCATATGGTTTAATGATTGACAAACTAGCTGGAATTGATAAAATAGGAAGGGGAATATATGAAGAGCAACTAGAAATATTTCCATATAAATGCCATTTTCTACACCAAAGAACTATTTCCTAATCATGAAGTTTCTCTGAGAACACAGTTTGAAGCACAAACTAAAAAACAGGCAAAAAGAGCCACTTATTTCTCATAATGAGGCCAGCAGAATGTTGGGATGCCATTTATAAGAGAAATGGGGCCAACGAGCTCTTCGAATCATAACCTCATCCATTAACATATTTTACCAATATAGTTTACCAATATGTGGTATTTGAACCTGGAATGTCTACATACAAGTTAAAGATCGTGTGTTGAAAATATAAGTAATTCTGCACCTTTCTTATGCCACATACTTTTAGACGGAAACTATGTATGTATTTTTGGTTTCTCTTATACTTGCCTTTTCTGCCCAATTCTCTTTGCATGTAAAAATCATTTCCAGGTCTTCACTTAAACATAAAACAGTGAAATGAATACATATTAATTTAGGAATACTTACCTGTGAGCTGGTCAGTTACAAAGCTCACGGCAACATATCTAGTGCTCTAAATTATTTTTCCCTCACTCTCCTGTGTATTGATAGCTCTGTGGCATGGTCCTATTCTAGGTGAGAAGGATTCAGGCACTGCCCTCTGCTCGCATCTCAGACCTCATTGCTTGTTAAAGGGTTCTTTCAGGCAAAATGTCTTGAGTGAATAGACTTATTGCTGTCTTATGCGTCTGTACTCTGTGGTCTGAATTCCTCTGGCCTTTACCCAACTAGCCATAACCTGGGTCTGAATTAATGCGTCTGGAAGGAAGCATACTGGAATCTCAGTAAGGTGTAATTATGTCTAACCTCTCTAGCCTGTAGCTAACCACCAGATAGTGTGTCTCCCAGAAACCTGCCCATGGACTTTCAGATGAACTCAATGAAAGAATGGATAAAAGCAGCAAACAGGGAGAATCCAGAGTGATCCATCCAAGCTGCCTTCAGCTTCACGCTGAGAAATGTCCAGTAGAGTTATTTCCTGGGTGACCTTTCAGCCTGACACTGCTAATTCTTTATGCAAACATTCAAAATATAATAGAATGTGAAAGTTTCATTGATGCAGAGTCTTAGGTTTGAAGCATAGCTAGTAATATACTTGGATATTGTGACAATGAAGACATGTTTGAAGCATGTTATTAACATTGTACCATAAATTCTGCTATGTACATCTCATTTAAAAAACATCTAAAGCCAGAAAAGGAATAACTACTGTCTTTACAATGATATTTTAAATAATTTAACTGTATCACCTTATAAGATAACCAATATAGCAATTTTAATTGTGGATTAACAAGTCAGATAAGGAAATTGAATGTCTTAGATAATCTTCAGAATCCATGGATCTTTATTAAATATTGGGAAAAACCCACAGCTTCTCCTTAATGTCCTCAAAAATTCTAGGAATCCCTGTTTCAGGGCCAAGGTTTCATGTACTGAGACCTTAATAACACAGACACTAAAGACACAATATCCAAGATCAGTGTCCTAATGCAAACAGTGCTAAATAAGAGGTAGAGAGCTATTCAATAACCCTTAAATTTCAAAAGGTAAAAATTAGGGAAAGAAGTAGATGCATAAAAGCATGTCATCTTTTAAAACATTTGGCATTCATTTTGCTTTTTCCATGATTCTGTGTTAACCTTCCTCCTTTTTCTTCCTGTGGTGTTGGAAACAGAATCAGACCCTTGTATATCATACAAATATTGTACTCCGAAACTACTATATCTCTATATATGCCCTAACTTCCTAGTTCTAATACACGAATAGGAATTCACACACACACACACACACACACACACACACACACACACACACACACCCCTAGTTTTAATAGAGGAATAGGAATACACACACAGAAACACACACACTTATATCCAGACAAAAATAAAAAATTATACAGTTTTACCATATTATACTAATTGCTAAGAGAACAAGAACTTTTCAGAAATATTTTTAAAGTGTTTTTAATCAGGTCTTTCTCTTAAAAATCTAATGGTTAGTCTCTTATATTGTTTTCTGGACTTCAGGTCATTTATTTTGAGGAGAGAAAAAGGGTAGTTTGTCATCCTCTTTATAGTTTTCCTCTTACATGAGTGGAAGAAGTTAGTCTCTTAAACATGCAATTAGTTCCTTTGCTCTCACAGATGGGTCACTGTCTTGTAGGAAGTGGGTACTGAGAGAGACCAGTGGTGTTTATTTCTATAGCATAACATACTCACAGGAACTCACAATGACAACTGAGTATTTTGTTTGTCATTTTACTATGAAATTGTTCACAGAACTTCAAAGGAACTCCAATTTAGGCTAATTTCCATCAGAATTTTCCAACAAACACTTAACATTTGCAACATTGGATGAACCAATTGAGAGAAAGTGTAGGTCCACACTGTCGGAAAAGGTCTAATGTAAAATCAAGGGCAAGTGAACCCTCAAAAACAAAGGGTTTGATTGTGTACACTTACACTTTTCAACTCCTTAATATTTTCATCATTTAAGTCCCTTTAGTGGGGCTGAACATATGGTGAGGCACTTGTTGCTCTTCCAAAGGACCAAAGTTCAGTTCTCAACACCATTAAGAGGTGCCCAAAGCCAACAGTAACCCCTGCTACAGATTTTATGCCCTTATAGTCTTTGTGTACACACACACACACACACACACACACCACATACACACACACACACACACCACACACACACACACACACACACACACACACACACACACACCACATACACACTGCATTCACTGGAAGGTAATAGAGGTCTGTTTCCTAGTTTTCTAATTGATAGTAGAAGGGAAGAAAAGAAAAAGAACTGACTCAGACTAAATGATTACTACATGATTTTTTTTTCATGTGTAAATGCTTTACAGAACAATCTTTGTCATTTGTGAGTGAGTTTGGGATTTATTATGATCTTTGGCTATCATGGGAATTTGTGAGTGCTCAAACATATAATAAAACATCTTACAAAATGACAGAACAGCACCAACATCTCCACCATTAGAAGGAAAATACAACATTGTAATTTTCTGTCGACCATATGACCTTTCAAAGGGTAATACCCCACTGATGACCTACAATGCTGATTTTCTACTTAAGGGTGGGTGTTCTGATTAAACTTGAGAGTTGTCAGTTTCATTCCAGGCCTTAGTTATGTAAAAATTTTAGCATAGTTAAATGGGATTATTTACAAGGTATTTTGGATGAAGCAAACGCACCATGGTATATTGTACATGCATATGAGACTCTGAAAGAATGGAAAATATTTTAGGTGGAAATTTTGCTCAAAATATAGACACATTTTAAAGAGAGGGAGAGGAAAGGGGGGTAGAATCTGGTATGGGCGGCAACTGGGGAGATATACAGAGGGTCAGGAAATTGAACAAAGGTGTGTAGCAATGTGAGTTGAGGAACTGGAGTTAGCCAACAAAAGTCACACATGCTGGGAAAGCAAGAGGCTCTCAGGACCCAACAAGGATAACATTAGCTGCAATACCCAACAACAGGGAGAGAGAACCTGTAGAGACCATATCCAGAGGTTAGGCAAGCAACCAGCTAGGGAATGGGGCCACCTGCCCTTCTCAAAATTTCAACCCAGAATTGCTCCACTATAAAAGAAATACAGGGACAAAGAGTGGAGCAGAGACTGAAGGAAAGGCCATCCAGAGACTGACCCACCTAGGCATTCATTCCATATGCAGCCACCAAACCCAGAAACTATTGCTGATGCCAAAAAGTGCTTGCTTACAGGCTCCTAATATAGATATCTCCTGAAAGGCTCTGCCAGAGCCTTACCTATACAGATATGGATGCTTGAAGCCAACCATTGGACTCAGCAGGGAGACCCCAGCAGAGAAGTTAGGGGAAGGACTGAAGGAGTTGAAGGGATTTGCAACCCCACAGGAAGAATAACACTATCAACAAACCAGATGCCCCAGAGCTCCCATGAACTAAACCACCAACCAAAGTATACACATGGAGCAACCCATGGCTCAGCATATGTAGCAGAGGATGGCCCTGTCTGGCATCAAAGGGAGGGGAGGCCCTTGGTCCCTTTAAGACTTGATGCCCCAGTGTAGGGAAATGCTAGGACACTGGGGCACAAGTCACTGGGAGGGTGAGGGAACACCCTTATGGAGACAGGCAAAAGGAGGGTAGGATGGCAGTTTGGAGAGGAATCTGGAAAGGGTTATAACATTTGAAATGTAAATTGACAAATGGGACCTCATAAAATTCCAAAGCTTCTGGAAGGCAAAGGACACTATCAATAGGGCAAAAGGGCAACCAATAGATTGGGAAAAGATCTTTACCAATCCTACATCTGATAGAGGTCTAATAGCCAATATATACAAAGAAATCAAGAAACCAGACTCCAGAGAATCAAATAACCCCTATTAAATGTGGGATACAGAGCTAAATAAAGAATTCTCAAATGAGAAATATCCAATGGTGGAGAAACAACTAAAGAAGCTTTCAACATTCTTAGTCATCAGGAAAATGCAAATCAAAACAACCCTGAGATCCCAACTCACATCAGTCAGAATGGCTAAGATCAAAAACTCAGGTGACAGCAGATGCTGGCAAGGATGTGGAGAAAGAACACTCCTCCATTGTTGGTAGGATTGCAGACTGGTACAACCACTCTGAAAATCAGTCTGGCATTCCTCAGAACATTGGGCACAGTACTACCTGAGGATCCAGGTATACCAATCTTGGGCATATACCCAAATGATGCGCCAATATATAACAATGACACATGCTCTACTCTGTTCATAGCAGCCTTGTTTATTATAGCCAGAAGCTGGAAAGAACCCAGATGCCCTCAACAGAGGAATGGATACAGAAAATGTAGTACATTTACCCAATGGAGTACTACTCAGCTATTAAAAACAATGACTTCATGAAATTCTTAGGTAAATGGATAGAACTAGAAAAATATCAATCTGAGTGAGGTAATCCAATCACAAAAGAATACATATGATATGTACTCACTGATGTGTGGATATTAGCCCCAAAACTCAGAATTCCCAAGATACAATACACAGACCACATGAAACTCAAGAAGAAAGAAAACCAAAGTGTGGATGTTTCAGCTTTCTTACAAGGGAGAACAAAAATACTCATAGGAGAAAATATGTAGACAAAGTATGGAGCAGCATTTGAAGGAAAGGCCATCCAGAGAGACTGTCCCACCTGGGGATCAATCCCATACACAGCCCCAAACCCAGACAATATTGTGGATGCCAAGAAGTGCATGCTGACAAGAGCCTGCTATAGCTGTTCCTGAGAGTCCCTGCCAGAGACTGACAAATACAAAGGCAGATGCTCACATCCAACCATTGAACTGAGAACAGGTTCCGCAATGGAGGAGTTAGAGAAATGACTGAAGGAGCTAAAGTGGATTACAACCCCATAAGAAGAAAAACAATATCAGCCAACCAGACCCCCAGGGTTCCCAGGGACTACAATACCATCCCAAGAATACACAGCAATGGACCCTTGGCTCCAGTTCTGTATGTAGCAGAGGATGGCTTTGTTGGGCATCAACAGGTGGAGAGGCCCTTGGCCCTGTCAATGCTCAATGACCCAGTGTAGGGGAATGTCAGGGCAGGGAGGTGGAAGGGAGTGGGTGGGTTGATGGGGGAGCACACTCATAGAAACAGGGGGAGATTGCAGGTTTCTGGAGGGGAAACCTGGAAAGGAGATAATATTTGAAATATAATAAAAAATATCCAATAAAAAAGAAATGTAAATAAACAAAATAACCAATAAAAATAGACACATTTTAAAATCTTCATTTGGTAGGCAGTGATAACCTAGGGTATTTTCCTTTATAATATTTCATTATATAAACAACAAACAGCATAAAATGCCAAGTAGATCACTAAAATTAGAAAGAAAAAATTTTCCTCTTTTGCCTCTGTCTTATTTTCACACTTTGTCTAACAATGTCACTGGTCAGCACTGTTAACTTGTGCAAAAAACAATGTATTTTCAGACAACTATTGGTTTCATTACAACTACATAAATAAAACCAATTATTAATACTTCTTTTTTATTAACTTGAGTATTTCTTATTTACATTTCGAGTGTTATTCCCTTTCCCGGTTTCCGGGCAAACATCCCCCTAATCCCTCCCCCTCCCCTCCTTTTCTTTTTTTCTTTTTTTTTTTCCGGGGCTGGGAACTGAACCCAGGATCTTGTGCTTCTTAGGTAAGCGCTCTACCACTGAGCCAAATCCCCAACCTCCCCCTCCCCTTCTTTATGGTTGTTCCCCTCCCCATCCTCCCCCCAATTGCCGCCCTCCCCCCAACAATCTAGTTCACTGGGGGTTCAGTCTTAGCAGGACCCAGGGCTTCCCCTTCCACTGGTGATCTTACTAGAATATTCATTGCTACCTATGAGGTCAGAGTCCAGGGTCAGTCCAAGTATAGTCTTTAGGTAGTGGCTTAGTCCCTGGAAGCTCTCTCTGGTTGCTTGGCATTGTTGTTCATAAGGGGTCTCAAGCCCCTTCGAGCTCTTCCAGTTCTTTCTCTGATTCCTTCAACGGGGGTCCTGTTCTCAATTCAGTGGTTTGCTGCTGGCATACGCCTCTGTGTTTGCTGTATTCTGGCTGTGTCTCTCGGGAGAGATCTACATCCGGCTCCTGTCGGTCTGCACTTCTTTGCTTCATCCATCTTGTCTAATTGGATGGCTGTATATGTATGGGCCACATGTGGGGCAGGCTCTGAGTGGGTGTTCCTTCTGTGTCTGTTTTAATCTTTGCCTCTCTATTCCCTGCCAAGGGTATTCTTGTTCCCCTTTTAAAGAAGGAGTGAAGCATTCACATTTTGATCATCCGTCTTGAGTTTCGTTTGTTCTAGGCATCTAGGGTAATTCAAGCATTTGGGTTAATAGCCACTTATCAATGAGTGCATACCATGTATGTCTTTCTGTGATTGGGTTAGCTCACTCAGGATGATATTTTCCAGTTCCAACCATTTGCCTACGAATTTCATAAACTCGTTGTTTTTGATAGCTGAGTAATATTCCATTGTGTAGATGTACCACATTTTCTGTATCCATTCCTCTGTTGAAGGGCATCTGGGTTCTTTCCAGCTTCTGGCTATTATAAATAAGGCTGCGATGAACATAGTGGAGCACGTGTCTTTTTTAAACCTTAAAAATATACTCAAAAACCTGAAGAATCACATGAAACAGTTTGTGAATAATATTCAATGAGTCTATTGTATTTAATTTCCTTCTTATATGTTTCCCAGAGGATACCACATATGAGATAAATATGTGAGCAGGTAAATATGGTTAAAAATTTGAAATCAATCTGATTCTTAAAACATCTGTATTAAATAACTTCAACTTAATTTGTTTTACAGTTCCTCAGTGCTTAAAATTCCTCCCAATAATTTATCTTCTGCCAGTTCCAGTATGGTCAAATTATTGCACATTCAAATGCTGGACAAACAATAGATCCTATTTCAAAAGTTTTTACAATCTAGCCTGCAAAGACTGGGAACCACATATGGACATACAAATTTGCAAAGTAACATTTAAACTTAAAGATTTCTTTTATCAAAAGTGGAACACATTTGTTTTTGTAAGTATAATATTTTTGAAAAGTCCTTAATGTTTTCTTTAATCTTCATAACATCTTCATGAGGTAAAAAAATAGTAGCAACTTAAATGCTTTCATTTTTAAGGTTAAGATCTGGGACATTCAAAGTTCAAACTAGGAATACAGAAACAGATGGGACATGTGAAACTTATTTGAATTTGCACAGTTCTAGTCTCATTAATTCTGCTATGTTAAAAGATGCATCTTTAGAATATAGTTCATGTCTTACACATTAAATACTAAAGTAAGTGACAGTGTAAGTCTATCATTCTTATAGTAAAGGGAACATAATGTCAGAATCATTTAAAGCTTTGGTGTTATGTGAGAATCTAATTGAACACTTATAACTTTGGACCGGTGAGGTGAAAAGAAAAGATTAAGTACCTTGTATGAATTCTGACAACCTAAGAGTGATCATCAGCAGAGAATTGACTTCTGTAACTTGTCTGATCTTCCCACATTATCCACAACAGGCTCAAGTCCACATACAGACAGCTGCACACAATCAGTCAATCAATTGTTATGAAGTATATTGATATTAAATAAAAAGGCCACCAAGTTTTAACGTTATCAGTGAAAAGAAAATTTTTTGTGAGAATCTATCTTCAGTTTTTACTCATTTACAGGATTGTAAAATTGTTTCATGTGAGTCCATAATAAATCACTGAAGTCAACTCTAGTCATTTAATATGTTTTAAGGAAGATTTCATAAATTAAAGAAGAAATCTGATAATATTTCATGAAACTAAAACATTCTCAAAATCAAAAAGTAGTGTGAGCTCATCTAAACCACTTTATTTGAAGGTACATATGACATCAAGTGTTTGAAACGGTTTCCTTACATAATACAAACTTCATGAACAGAAACTTCATTTTATCTTCAATGTCATCTCCATTTCTCATTTTCTGTCCTAAGAGTTTGCTGACATTTAAATAATTATCCCTTTTAAACATGTTCCATGATACACAAAAGAGCTAGTTTGATTTTTTCTACTATTGTTCAAGAGAACTATGTCTTCTTATATAGTAATCACTGTCTCGTTCTCTCTGAGGCTTGGATTTGAACAATAGTACTGTAATAGCTAAGTACTGTGGAGATCCTGCCAATCTAGAAAGATTAAGTCATTTAACTATCCACCTATGAAACAGTACTTTTCTTTTTTTTCACACACAAACCTTATTTCCTGTCTTTGGATTTTACAAATCCTTTGAGAACTACAGCCTGAGAGTTGGTTATGTCTACTCTAACAGGACACCTATACCAATGTAAAACATTCAGTGTTAGCATGAATCACCTTGCCTGCAAATTCTTGGTATACTAATTTTTACACTCTGTGTCAGTCAAAAACATGACAGGTCATAGCTCCATGCTGCACTTGAATAACTAATCTACATAGGCCCAGTAAGAAAGCTCATTGCTCAACAACATATGTGAACACATCATTTCAGGATGCCATATGCCAGGCTTCTAATGCACATATAAAATAATTATCACGGCTAGTCCCACATAGTGTCATGTGGAAACAGTACTTTCCAAACGAGGACAATTGAGACTGTTTAACAGTTTGACATTGCATTGGTCAAAGTTTACTGGAATAATTAAGTATCAGAGCAGAAAAAGAATCATAAATATTTGTTCTTCCCATTACAATACCCTAAAACCCCAATGTCCTCCTGCCCAACATACAGATTGTGTGTAGGTTGTGCATATGCTCACATGAACACAATGATGGCCACGGCCAAGTACCTCTTTGTTGCTTTTACTCGACATAGTGTAACTGCAGTGCTGCAAGCATTTTAATTGACTGTTAAATGGAAGGAAGAAAATATCAGAGGATTCCTAGTAAGGTCTCAAGCACTGAGTTACAAATAAAAAATGTTTATTGTGTTAACACAGTATGTTTAAGGCAACATAGGAAGCAGTGCCATGAATTATCTATGCAGCATACTATGTATAAATATTTATATTGGCCCAAATCCTATAACTTTACTTATATTCAAGAAAGTTAATGTTTAATATTGCATTAATTAACTACCAGGAAACAATTCCTTTCTGTAGGTATTAAATGGAACTTTGGAATTATAAGAACATAATTTTATTTTAATAACTTGATAATCAAAAGTATTTTTGATATACAAGCACACATGCACACACACAAATATAAATATATATTTGATATATATCAAATTCAAATAAATACCCAAATTAAAGTAAATACAATTCAAATTTTGGGTAATGGATATATGGGGCTGGAATGAATATATAGAATGTGTGTTTTATTTCGCTTCTAACTGCAGAATAGAAAAGATATATATTTTTAAACCTGAGTAATTTTCTACTAAACTCGAGATTCACAAGGAATGTCTCTTAGTCCTTACTCTATAGAGTATTAACATATGGGCATTTTTAACTTGCATTCAGGTGTATTGCTAAAATAGTCTCCTGTGTCTTGACTTCAGAGAAGATTGTATTCCTCACAATCTCAGTGGTTAGGACAAAGATAAAAGGGTATTTTTCAAGAAAAGCAATCAGAATGAGAGAAAATTGCAGTTCTCCAGGGAAAATGCTAGGGCATAGTCAGAGAAATAGAAAAGAAGAGAGCATGTGGGATCAGGAAGACCCTGGTAGCAGCATGTACAAATAACAAGTCCTGGAGGAAGAGAAGCCCAGACAGTGTCTAGGAAATGCCGCTTGATGGTTTCATCCCCCACTTTCAGGAGAAATAGTTTTTGAAAATTTTATGCTCAAAAGAACATTGGGAATTTCTGTGGGAAAGAAGGAGCTGACAAAGGTGTCTGAGAATGTACTATAAAACACAAAAGCTAAGTTAGTTGTCCATTGGCATTCAGCTAGATAAGAATGACCTACTGTGTAAGGAAATTACAGCTGAGGAAATTCCAGTGTCCCCAACTATAAATGAAATGCCATTAGCATCTTATGTCAATTATCCTGAAGCAAAGCAAACCAACTTATAATTAAGTACTTCAACTACTTAAACTAAATTCTCATGATTCTATAGGTCTGTTGGGCTTTGTTGGACTGTTGTGGGGGAACTGAAAAATCAGCCTGGGTCCTTCACACAACAGCAGGACCTGAGAGCTGGCTACAACTGACATAAAAGATGGATTTATTCATGACTAGTGCCTCAACTGAGGAAGCTAGAAATGCTGAATTCTGATTGGAGTTTCTATAGCCAGCTAGACGGTCATCCTAAGTGTTTGTTCAGGGATATAAGACAATAGACTTGGAACATTTGGACATCTTGGCAGGCTCACATGTGATACAATCTCACCTCTGTTACATTATTCAAACCAAAAATGAGGCAAGCTGTGGTTCACTGGAAGGAAAATACTAATGTATACATGAAGGTATAGGAGCAATTACCACTAGTTCTCTTTTGAAGTGATTTAGCACAGCCATCATTCTGGCTACTTGTGCAAACACTACCCCTGCCCCTGGAGTCCTTCCCTTCAAACACTATTCTGTTTGATATAATATTTCAAAGTTTGAGAATAATTAATACACACACACACAAACACACACACACACACACACACACACACACACACACACACACACACACGTAAGGTCTGAAATGATCCTCTTTGTTCTAGTTAAGGTTTTAATGCTGTGAAGAGACGCCATGACCAAAGCAACTCTTCCAAAAGAAAATATTTAATTGGAACTGGCTTATAGTTCAGAGGTTTAGTCCCTTATTGTCATGGCAGAAAGCATGGTGTCATGTAGGCAGACATGGTGCTGGAACTATAGCTGAGAGTTCTATATCTGGATCTACAGGTAGAAATGACAGGCACACTGGCCAGGCTTCACAGGTCACTCAGATCTCTAAGCCCATCCCCTAGTGACATACTTTCTTTAACAAGGCCACGTCTACTCTGAAAATGGTCACACTTTCTTATAGTGTCACTCCCTGTAATCCTGTGGGAACCATTTTCTTTCAAACCACCATTTCACTTTTGTTCATCCAAAAAAGCACAAACTCAAAAGGCAAGCTATCGTTCCTTCACAAGACATTCTCATTGAAATAGAGAAATGACTAATTCGAAGTTCAGCCCTATTTGTAGGCTTAAATTTTTCAAAACCTACTTTTAATAAGTGTTCTCAAAAGTTTAGAGCTCCCTTCTATCCCACCATCCAAAGGTAAGGG
The DNA here is from genome assembly GCF_021556685.1 of Rattus norvegicus. Taxonomy (NCBI): domain Eukaryota; kingdom Metazoa; phylum Chordata; class Mammalia; order Rodentia; family Muridae; genus Rattus; species Rattus norvegicus. The sequence continues at coordinate 203,932,380 of NC_141535.1, read as the reverse complement.
AGAAAAATGCTAAATAGGACAAAGTGGTGTGGACCTGTTTAGAAGTAGTTCTTTGAAACGATTCCAATCTCCATTTGTCAGGATAACAGCAGTCCAGTTCAGCCATATTAGGTTAGCAAACATGAATCAGCAATGGTGTCATGATCCAGCAGAAACTGCCAGGCATCTGCTGAAAGGGCAAGAGTCTGGTTTTTATCCCCTCAAACGAAGAAATAATTTCCCTTTTAACCCAATGATGTTATCTAGTGAAATTTTGAAATTTTACTCTTTATAGTTCTGAGTATAGCTTCCTGAATTATGCTTATATTCTCCTAAAATATACAGTTCTTAGCTGTCTTTATGTGCAGCTCATTAGGTATGCTTTCTGCGGTCTCTTTTCCTTTTCATCTGTATTTGTATTGATCAGGTTGGTTCAACTAGTAGCATATTTGCTGAGACTATTTTTGAAATGTTGTGGAAAGGAGGTTGTTATGGCACATACCTATACCTATGATCCCAGTATTTGAGGACTATGGCTAGATGGACACAAGTTTGAGACTCACACAGCTCCCTTACAAAACCCCATATCAAAGGGGAAAATGATATTTTAATGACTCTTACATAAGATTCTATAGTCATAGTGACAATTTTTCTCCAGCAGATTTTTATCTGAATAGGAGGTTCTACTTTTTAAGATAATGTGCTTATAAACTTTACTGTTTAGTTGATAACTACCCAAGATAGGTTGTTCAGTTGCCATGATAAACTACTGACTAAAACTGACTTTGAGGAGAAAGTGGTTTCTCTAGCTTGTGGATCACTGCTGATGATGAAGTCATGTCATGATCCTAGAGGCAGGAACTGAAGCAGAAACTATATAGGAATCATGTTTATTGGTTTGCTTTTTAAGCTCATCTACTTTTATTATACCAGCTCAGGGATGGTGCTACCCACAGTGGGCTTGGTCTTCCCACATCATCATTAATCAAGAAAATTCAGACTTGCCTAGAAGCCAATCAGATATAGATGCATTCTCAATTGAAGTTCCCTCTTCCCAGATAAACTAGTTTGTCTCAAGTTAACAACCACAACAAAGCACACTAAGAGGCACAAGGGATTATATAAAATAAAGCATGTCCTAAATTTTCCTGGTTTCAAGAAGAATATTCTAGGTACCACAAAATTGTTTATTGACCCAAACTGATGTACACTTTATACTGGTTGTATTATTTCTTTTATTTTTGTAATGTCATTTGTTTTACAGATCATCCTTTCAGGAATGCAAGTTGAGACAGAAGACAGGAGCTGTACAACCCTTCTCCCTATATATTGTCCTATAACCATGCTGTACTATGCCTTCTGTGGCTATGTTAAAATACTGACAAAAGTAACAGAGAGAGAGAGAGAGAGAGAGAGAGAGAGAGAGAGAGATAGAGAGAGAGAGAGACAGAGAGAGAGACAGAGAGAGAGAGACAGAGAGAGAGAGACAGAGGGACAGAGACAGAGAGACAGAGAGAGAGAGAGAAGAGAGAAGAGAGAGAAAAGGGTTTGTCTTACATTTGCCTCATCAAAATCTACCATTGAATTGAGGGAAGTCAGAGAAGGACCTTAAGTAGGAACCTGGAGGCACAAACTGAAGTGGAGGCCATGATGGAATGTTGATTACTGGCTTGTTCTCATGGCTTCCTTGGTTTGTTTTTTACCCACTCAAGAGCTATCTGCCCAGAAATGGTACCACCCATAGTGGTCTGGACTCTTCCACTTCAATCACTAGTCTAGAAACTATAAACGTCCCTGCAGGCCAATCTGATGGAGAAAATTCTCCAGCTGAGTCTCTATCTACTGACATGACTGAGTTTTTGTGAGAATGTAAAAAAAAGAAACAAATAAACAAACAAAGAAGAAACGAACAAATAAAGAAAGAGAAAGAAAGAGAAAAAAGGAAAAAATAGAAAATGACTATTAGCAAAAGACTTCTTCCTGTTTACCTGTAACTATTATATCATTTACCATATATGAGTGAACATTAATTAACTTCTTTTTTAAAATTTTTTTCTTTATTAACTTGAGTATTTATTATTTACATTTCGATTGTTATTCCCTTTCCCGGTTTCCAGGCCAACATGCCCCTAACCCCTCCCCTTCTGCTTCTATATGGGCTTCCCCTCCCCATCCTCCCCCCATTACTGCCCTCCCCCCAACAATCACATTCACTGGGGGTTCAATCTTGGCAGGACCAAGGGTTTCCCCTTCCACTGGTGCTCTTACTAGGTAGGCTATTCATTGCTACCTATGAGGTTAGAGCCCAGGGTCAGTCCATGTATAGTCTTTAGGTAGTGGCTTAGGCCCTGGAAGCTCTGGTTGGTTGGCATTGTTGTTCATATGGGGTCTCGAGCCCTTTCAAGCTCTTCCAGTCCTTTCTCTGATTCCTTCAACAGGGGTCCCGTTCTCAGTTCAGTGGTTTGCTGCTGGCATCCGCCTATGTATTTGCTGTATTCTGGCTGTGTCTCTTAGGAGAGATCTACTTCCAGTTCCTGTCGGCCTGCACTTCTTCGCTTCATCCATCTTATCTAGTTTGGTGGTTATATATGTATGGGCCACATGTGGGGCAGGCTCTGAATGGGTGTTCCTTCTGCCTCTGTTTTAAACTTTGCCTCCTTATTCCCTGCCAAGGGTATTCTTGTTCCCCTTTTAAAGAAGCAGTGAAACATTCCCATTTTGGTCATCCCTCTTGAGTTTCATGTGTTCTGTGCATCTAGGGCAATTCAAGCATTTGGGTTAATAGCCACTTATCAATGAGTGCATACCATGCGTGTTTTTCTGTGATTGGGTTGCCTAACTCAAGATAATATTTTCCAGTTCCATCCACTTGCTTATGAAGTTCATAAAGTCATTGTTTTTGATAGCTGAGTAGTATTCCATTGTGTAGATGTACCACATTTTCTGTATCCATTCCTCTGTTGAAGGGCATCTGGGTTCTTTCCAGCTTCTGGCTATTATAAATAAGGCTGCTATGAACAGAGTAGAGCATGTGTCTTTGTTATATGTTGGGGCATCTTTTGGGTATATGCCCAATATTGGTATACCTGCATCCTCAGGTAGTACTGTGCCCAATGTTCTGAGGAACTGCCAGACTGATTTTCAGAGTGGTTGTACTGGTCTGCAATCCCATCAACAATGGGGGAGTGTTCCTCTTTCTTCATATCCTTGCCAGCATCTCTTGTCACCTGAGGTTTTGATCTTACCTATTCTGACTGATGTGAGTTGGGATCTCAGGGTTGTTTTGATTTGCATTTCCCTGATGACTAAGAGTGTTGAAACCTTCTTTAGTTGTTTCTCCACCATTGGATATTTCTCATTTGAGAATTCTTTGTTTAGCTCTGTACCCCACATTTTATAGAGGTTATTTGATTCTCTGGGGTCTACTTTCTTGATTTCTTTGTATATATTGGCTATTAAACCTCTATCAGATGTAGGATTGGTAAAGATCTTTTCCCAATGTTGGTTGCCCTTTTGCCCTATTGACAGTGTCCTTTGCCTTCCAGAAGCTTTGGAATTTTATGAGGTCCCATTTGTTGATTCTTGATCTTAGAGCATAAGCCATTGGTGTTTTGTTCAGGAAATTTTCTCTAATGCCCATATGTTTGAGATTCTTCCCCACTTTTTCTTCTATTAGTTTGAGTGTATCTGGTTTGATGTGGAGGTCCTTGATCCACTTGGACTTAAGCTTTGTACAGGGTGATAGCAATGGATCAATCTGCATTCTTCTGCATGCTGACCTCCAGTTGAACCAGCACCATTTGCTGAAAATGCTATTTTTTTCCATTGGATGGTTTTGGCTCCTTTGTCAAAAATCAAGTGACCATACCTGTGTGGGTTCATTTCTGGGTCTTCAGTTCTATTCCACTGGTCTATCTGTCTGTCTCGGTACCAATACCATACAGTTTTTATCACTATTGCTCTGTACTATTGCTTTCTTTAATGAATCCATTTCCATTTTTAGATCCTGAATGGTTTTGTCCAATTCCTTCACCTGTTTGAGTATGTTCTCCTGTATTTCTTTAAGGGATTTCTGCATTTCCTCTTTAAGGGATTCTACTTGTTTACTTGTGTTCTCCTCTTTTTCTTTAAAGGAGTTATTTATGTCCTTCTTAAAGTCCTCCATTATCTTCATGAAATGAGAGTTTAGATCTGAATCTTGCCTTATAGGTGTGTTGGGGTGTCCAGGACTTGCTGTGGTGGGAGAACTGGGTTCTGATGTTGCCAAGTCAAATTGATTTCTGTTGCTTATGTTCTTAGCTTACCTATCAATATCTGGTTATCTCTAGTGTTATCTGGCCTCCCTGTCTCTGCCTGGAACCAGTGAGCCTGCTATTCTGTGATCCCTGTGATCCTGTGATCCTGGATGTTTCAGAATACCTGGGGAAGGGGAATTGAGCTTCAACTGGGGTATGGGCCATGTGGGATTGGATCCAGTGCAGGGACTCTGCTCCTGATACAGTTGGGAAGCTAAGGTCTTCAGGTGGGCAATAAGTCTGCTTTCCTGTGTTGCAGGGGTCAAGGTTTGCTGGGTATTGGATCAAGGTTTGGATTCTCCCCTGTGAACCTGGATGTGTCTTCTTGGGAGTCAATCTGCCAACTGTGATGCAGGCTGGGTCCAGCGCCAAGGCTCTACTCCCACTTACAAATGCCAATAATAATCAACCAATTACTGATCACTAGGGCAAGATTGACAACTTTCAATTATATAAAATATTTTCCTCCTCTTTCCTCTCCTTTGAAGCCAAAAAGCAATAACTGCTGGGTAGGGTAGCAAGAGAATAGAAACCCTGTTGTAACCTAGTTGTCTTTCTCTTGCTGTAGGTTTCATACTAGTCTTAAAGTGGAAAGGAGTCTATAGTTTTAATATCACATTAGGCTGGGATAATGATTAATGAAAAATGTGACATAAAGTTATTAATACTATGGAGACCTGTGAGCTGACAGCAGATTCTTCACTTTCAGAGGTAAGAAAGAATAAATCTCACTTTATTATTGAGTTCCATCTTGTCTTTTCCAAAAGGATAAGATTCACCATTGACATTATCCACATATACCCACACATAATGTTCTACATTTAAAGTTTAATATGTGTTTGTGTTATTTATACAAATATTAGATTTATATCATAGTCGTTTTGAAAAACAAAGCCAAACAATGGTAGTTGGAAGAAAGAACAGTCTGAAAAGCTTGAAGATTCTTTCAGTAGAACAAAATGTAAAAATGTAAACAAAAGTATGACAATGAATTTTTAGGCCCAGCAAGAAGGATCAATAAGTGCAGGCGCTTGAAGCACAAACGTAATGACCCCAGTTCATTTCCCAGGACCCACATAGACACAGAAGGAGAAAACTCTACAAACTTGTCTGCTGATCTCCACCTATGTGCTGCGACATATGCCCCACATATATTAATAATAGTAACTTTAATAATAATGCTTTAAAAGAATATAAAATGGATTTATACATATGTCTGTACCACAGACACAGGTTAAACAAAACAAATTATAATAGATTGGTTTAAAATAGAAAAATACAAAAGTGTTAAGCTAGTTTTATGTATTAAAGGCAGAAAACATTTTTATAATGGGATTCATTTTATCATTTATGCTAGTTTTCAATAAACATTAATATAGTTGATATTAGGTTATTATATAGCATTTTATGTATCAGTATATTGTATTAGGAAACTGACTATGTAAACATTGCTGGAGCCTATATATTTTAATATATATTGATATATTGTTAATTATATCTACATATTAGTATATATTAATGGTACAGCAGAGGTCAATTCCAAGTTGTTACATTTACAAAATTGCTCCAACACTCTCTCAAGTCAAAAGCTGTTTATATAATACATGATAGAACAATAGATTCCATAACATGTTCTTATTGCTAAATAAATTTTATTTACTCTACTAAAGTGTATTTTTATGGCCAAATTTAATGTGCTCCTAGTGATCTCGTAGATCAAGCAACTAAAGTCAGGTGGAAGCAATTTAGGTAGTGTAAGCGACGGGTCCTGAAGGTTCCTGGAAGAGAATGGGGAACAAGAGACACGAAGAAGGACGCCAAGACAAGAGTCTGATCAAGGCGACAATTTTATTTTTCCCCAAGGCTGAATTCATACCATTACATGAGTAACAGAGGGAGGGGAAAGTAAGAAACATTTACGCAGGCTAAGGACACAATATTCATGTGGTCAGGGAGTAGGCTGATGTTGACAGGTTGTCAGAAAGGTCACAGGTTTGTCATATCTATTAGTCAGCAGGGTGTTGCTTTTTCAGAAAGGTTACAAGTCATCACATTGGTTATCTTGCGTTTATTATTATTATTATTATTATTATTATTATTATTAATTTTTGAACACCAGATTTGTATTTGTCTTCTGCAGCTGGCTGGGGACTTTCCATGAACCCAGTCATACTTAATTCTAACCATAATAATAACATTAATAATGGAGGGCTTCAAGGGCATCGCTCCCAACAAGGTAGCAAAGACAAAGTCACACCTGTGGTAGTGACGAGCTAGAGTCAAGGGGATTGGCTGGCAGTTTGAAAGGTAGCCAAATGTATAATGTCATGGGTTTGTCAAAAGAAGTCCATTGCATTTCTTAGAATGATGATATCAGTGCTGTCAGTCAGCACTGATCATGACATGGTTCGACATCCTGAATATGGATAGCTTTATATCCTGCACCTACACACAGCCTCCTCACCATAATGCTTACATTATGCTTACTGTGTTAACCCCAGGGTACCTAATTACAGATGCTGGACTCAGTCTCAGTTTTTCTATGTTTATACTTTTTTTATTCATGGTGGAAGTTCTCATGCCCACAAAACAGATTTAAACTTCATTCTTATTTCAGTAGTTCTAGAATCTTTGATAATCCATTTCTTAAAATTCTCACAGAAATTTTTTGGCCCCGTTGACTCTATAATACATTAAGAACTTCTAGATAGCAGATCCTTGATCCACTATAGAGCCTTTTCTTGTTCCTCTATTCAAAGTTAAGAGAGTCTTTCAAATCACCAATAGACTAGTTCAGTATTCATATTATGGAATACACCTCCTGTTCAATATCATCCTTGATGTAATGTGTAATTCTTTCTTACACTTAAAGGTATTTCAGCATATAGTTGACATAACGTAACATACTGATATGTGATAGCTCTATTTTACATTTTATTCTCTAACTTGTACATCATATGCATTTGTGCCTTATCAAAACCTTCAGTACAATTAACTCCATGGTTACTTAGCTTAATACAACATTATCAATATTATGAATCAATGTAGTATTTATATAGAATGTTCAGATAACATAGAATCCTCTTTTCCTTAAACTAGAAAGAGGAGAGGCAATAAAGTTTAAATACATACTTATTTATTAGTGAATGCAGTGTTCTTAACTGTCTTTCCAATAAGATGTAAAGAAAGGTCCCATGAGATCAATGGCTACACCCAGATACCCAAAGCCAAAGTCACAAAAATGCTGTATCTGGATTACCAGATGGAGCAGGGAGTGAGTATGCAACCTTCTCTCAGATCTATTTGTGCACTTTGCCTTTAATGAGAGCTTTAATGATAGTGCAGTGTTGACCACCTCTGACTGAAATAATGGTTAGCTGTAAAATCTGTAGAAGGCCTTAGTTCTGGAGTCTTAAACTATGTACCTTGGTTAATGTACAGTAGCTTCTGCACTTCAGCATAGAAAATATAAATTAGTTGTGATAAGGACCTGGTATTTTCATTATAATTCTCATTTAAGGACAAAGTAAATGACTCTGGGTAAGGTCCGTAGAAGGGTAGACCAAGGCTAGGGTGTAGGTGCACTCTCTTGCCCCTTCATATTCCTACTCTTCAAGATAAGAGAGCCAGGACTTGAGTTTCCAAGATATCCCTATCTTATCATCATTTCTTGATATCTACTTTCCCTGTGTGGTGTTACATCATCCTTTTTTCTAGATACAGGTCCTAGTTCTTCAATCAATTCAAATAAAATTAATGGGAACTTGCGCAATTCTCCATATTGGCTACTTAATTATTGAGAAAAGTTAGGCTAGTTTTTACACCACATTTCCATGCATCTTTGGCTTTTATTTTAATTATAGATTAATAATAATCAAAATACAATTTCTCTAAGATCCTAGATGTGGCTATTCATTATTCTGGTATTTTGGAAATTAAAATGTTAATTTTTTCATGTTCTTTATATTTTTTCTATAGAAAAAAACCACCATGTGTTATTAGTGTCACTTGTATATGCGTGGAGATACAGATATTCAGTGGTGCTAGACAACCTACTATAAGTCACATTCCTGTAGAGAAGCTATTTTCCATCTCCTACCTACAGTATTTGTAATTATATATGTGCTCTCCCTATTTTTTAAATAGGTTTTAAACATGTCTAATGACTAATATATGACCACTCTCTTTTTGAATGACTAATAAGAATAAATTGCATGGAAATGCTATTAGTAGTCAGAATTCTTTTGACTAAATTTTCTGGTTATAACTATTTTTAGTGTAATTCAGAAAAGTTATTTTCAAAAGATGGTTAATATCTATTTAGTATGTGATGTGTTTATGGTTACAATAATTGTCCTGCATGTCTAGAATAAACAAACCATTTTCTATCTGGAGATCAGAAGAAAATAGATTTCTTTCTTTTCTCTTCTTACTTCAGAAATGCATACATTACACACAGAGTTTTGAAACTAAAAGGTGCAGGTTGAAAAAAAATAAAGTTTCTAATCACATTAGTGATAACAGCAAGGCTATTGAGTCTTTTCTAACAACTACAGTGTTACAATACTGATTCAACAAAGAAACCTTTACTTCTGAGTAAAACATTCAGAGCCTTGCTCTTTGACCAAGAAGATAACATGCTTCCTAACACCTTCACACTCTCAGAATCCCAGTGGACCACTGAGGCTCTGTTTCTTTAATTGCCTTTGCACTTATCCTATTGCTTATTTGAAGCAACATTTCAAGTGATTAAAGTATATTTATTTACCATAGAAAATATATAAGTACAAGATAGATAGGTAAAAATGGCCTATAATTCCAGATTCTGTTAAACTTTTAGGGGGACCCTTAGAATGGTGTTTCTATGCCTTTATACGTTAAACTTTAAAGTATTTTAAAACAAATGTTGAAAGATGTTCTGAAATTTACTCTGACCTATCTTTCCTTTTCTTTTTTTTAACTAATCAACATAGTTTTCCATTCTATCAATTTTCTTCAATGATATTTCAATTATTGTACAGTATTCTACTATTTCCATGTATCAGAATTGATTCATATTTGTTAATTTCCCCTCTAAATCGTATTTAACTGAAACATGTTTATACAATTGAAAGTCATAGGTCTAAAGGAAAGATTATCAGGCATTTGTTTTACCAAGACTTCCCAGACATGAAAATGTAGCTTCTACTTTAATTACGTAAGCAAGAGCTGTTTATTGTATTTACAACAAAAGTAGGTATGCCACGTGTCTATTGGTACTGCGGAGAGAGAAATTCTCTATTGTTTTAATTTACCAATGTTAATTAGCAGTGAATTTACAAGCACTAGAGCTTTGCATAGGTTCTTTGAGTATTTTCAGTTATAAAATTGCTTCCTCTTTGCAACTACTGCCCAGTTATTTTTCTGAAATGCTTATCCTGTTGATTCACAATGTTTGTTAGGGATGGTTGGTTATACATAGTCATGAAGCTGGTAGAGAATTCACTGTGTAGTCAAGGATGTTCTCTTGATCTTCCTTTTTTAGTTCCCTAATACTGGAGTCATAGGTACATATGACCATGCCTGACTTCCAAACCTTTGTAAATAAAACTTCATGTATTCTTTCCTAAAATTTACACTTTCCCTGTGACTTATCTGTGTTATTAGTATTCTCTATAATGTTCTTCTTATACCATGATTGAGATTAGTCAATCACACTTATCCATCATTTTCTCTTTACCTTTATAACTTGTCGCCATTAGTCATGAATTCCTTATTATATTGATGTACTATTCTGTAACATTCTTAATTTCTAGCTATAAGATTTCAAGTAGACTCAATGCTGTCTATTTTATGCAAAAAAATAATTTGTGGATTAGATGACTTATAGAATTGTTTTATCAATGTTAATAATCAACTTTCTTTCATTATAGACTACAAACTGAGAAACTTCTATTTATAAGTGGGTGGTGGTGATGCATGCCTTTAATCTAAGAAATCTAGAATCAGATTCAATAAGTGCAAAGCTAGTCTGGTGTGTAGAATGAGTTCCAGGGTAGCTAGCGCCACACAGAGAGACCCTGTATCAAAAAATCAACCAAAAGAGAGAGGGAGAGAGATAGAAATAGTTTTATATAAAAGTAGTTAAATGTGAGGTCAAAAATATATCAGATATTAACAACAGATGAGTAAATAGCAATTTAGTAAGTATGTATCTAAAATAATTGGATAGAATGTGGAAAAATTCAAACTAAGGATTTGCATGTTCTGTTAATGCACCTTGTCATGAGTTAGCTGCTTTCAATATTTCCTTACTTTTTTGTCATTAACTGAAATTAGTAGCTGATGAATGTTATACATGTTCTATGAATCTCTAACCAGCACTTAACTGGTTGTGTGCATGGTCCAATAAGAAATATTCAGATTAGCAAGTTCATAGTTTTTTTGTTTGTTTGTTTTTTGGAATTTTTTGGTTTTTGTCATTGTTTTTGTTTTTGTTGTTGTTGTTTCTTTGTTTGTTTTTGGCTTAAGTAAATTCTCTTTTGGAAGAAGAATCCATGTAGGTATAGTAGGTATAGTTTAATTTCAATAACTCAGGCACATTGATATAATTCAGACAAAAGAACAGATATAATCTTAGTTCAATCTGCATGACTTATAGATAGATGGCAATGGGTGTTCCTGCATGGCCATTGACACCTGAAGGAGAGGCATGGGATCTTGCACAATGGTGTGATAGGCAACAAACTGAATAATATCAGGCAATATGATATTTCTGTGGATGAAAGTAGCCTAAAATTTCAGCAAAGGCAATGGTGTGCAATGTGCAACTTTGACCGGATAGCATTCTTGCTGATCATAGAAGAGATGGAGGGAGGGCTTGTTGAGAGACCGTGAGCTCCATAAGCAGAAAGGCCACAGCATGGGTGTCCTATGAGACTCCAGAGAACAGTGAGAGAGCTGTAGAGTTGGGGAAATGAAAAAATAGGTGCACCAAACACATTCTATCCTGTTCATCCCACACTTCAGAATGTCTCTCCATCCATGTCGTTCCATCCATGCGTTCAAGGAATGGGATTTATTTGTCTTTAACAATATATATAAAGCATACATGGTCAGTAAGATTTGGGAACTTATAAAACTAAACCATTCTTTGTGTTCAAACCTGTTCTAAATGTAGTAAGACATTATGATATACTTTCCAATGTTTACAATCTTACATTCCATCATAAATATTTTCAGAACTTTGTGACTTACATGTAGAGATGGCATTAGAATACACCAAAAAGTTCTACCCCTGTGGATAAATCAATCCTGTCGAATATCCTTTAAAATACTACTGGTGTATAATACAGATATCCTTAAAATCCTCACAACTACTTACCAAAAACATTATAAACTTTACGTTAAATACTTAGCATTTTCTAAGAGAATTGCTAATTTACATAATTGGATCCCAGCAGAGACTCAAAAAAGGCCTAAACAAAATGATCTTTGTAAATCCACAAAGAGCTCATTCAAAACTAAATGTGTCTCTAGATTCAGGGTAAGAGAAGTACATTTTTATTGGATATAAATCAAATATGGTGATATTTAAATTATTTTACCAGGAGATATTAGTATTTCTTTTATGAATATACTTAAAAGTTTATGGCATTATTACAGTGTAAATTAAGGTCACCTCCTTTGTTGGGGTCAAAGTACATCCCAGCTTAATCATTAGAGTTAGCAATTACTAATTGCACTGGTGGAAATCCTGAAGTCAACTTGCTCATAGTGACACCAAGGTCTTGTGTCACACATTTTGCCATGGGCTTTTAATGGAGAAATGGAAAAATGCTGTAGACTATGGTGGAAACTTATGGGAATGAAGATGGGATGTGATGCTGCATTAAGAATACATTTATTTCTGGAACTTCCACACTTATATTCAGTTTTAATGTGATGGAGTAATAAAATTGTGTTCTGGGCTCACACACTACTTACCCTACCAACAAGACCCACCCTACCAACAATAAGTGAGGCTCATAGGGCTCACTCTTTACCTCTTATATAGTGGCTATGAGAAAAGAAGAGATTCATTGCCTTTACTCATGACCCCATTGCTGAGCCTGCCAGGTTCCAACAGATACTCCAAACCAACGACAACACAGACAGCCCTGCTTAATTTCTATGGATCAAAAAACAACATGAATCTTCATTGTAAAAGTAACTTTTATTTACCTGATGCAATTATTGTCTCAGAGGTTTACTGCTGGATCAGTTCACCCTTTCTATTTCTTTTTCAACCAGTCTGGTCCAACTCAGCCAGTCTGGCTCAAATTCTTCTCTGAACTGACTGATTCAATCTGGCTTCTCTCGACTTTTCACTTAATTGCTTTGCTTGACCTCAAACTAACTCTGGCAATTTGTTCTAAACTGGCTCCCACTTATTCTCTGGCTTTAACTGCCTTTGTTGGCCTGCATTATAGTGCATGAACTCATGAAGAAACTCAACTTCGTTACACTGAACTGAACTGACTGAACAGATCTGACTGACTCTGTCTCCCTGTCTCTATTGTTCTCTTAAACAAAGACTCTTCCCTCTGTTGTTCTCGTGAGAGTTGTGTGTATTGACTCATTTTGTCAAATCTTTCTCCAACTCTTCACACTTTGTCTGTCCCTCGATTAAATGTCACTTTCAAACATGGTTGCTTCCTTCTGCAAACTAATCTTACCTATATTGTTTGGGATTAAAGGTGAATGTTAAGGACGTGTCTGTATTCCAGTCAAAGCATTCATGTTGCTGGATTAAAATTCTTCTACAAGTCACAAATGTATGACAGAAATTTATGAGTAAGAAGTGATGATAGAGTGGTGAGGCTTGTATGAATTTGAGAAATTGTCAAAAATTATCTAAACCAGATTTAATTAATAGAAAACTAATTAATTAAATTAAAATAGAAAAATCATTCTTTCTGATTTGCCTTAACAACTTCAAAGATGAAAATATTGGACTGAAAACATCAAAGAAAAATATGAGAAAATAGAATGTAAAACAATTATATTTCTTTAAGGTTTTCATTCAAATACAGTCACTGGATAAGATAGTATTTCAAAAGGAAGTAATTCCTTTACTTCTCATGTGCTAAAGTGTGCAGAAAAGTGTGGTGAGGAATTAAGTTTATGTTTTTCCAAGCATCTAAACTATGAAACAGAAACAACTTACCATGGTAGAAGTTATGTAACATGGCTTTCAAGAGATAAATCCAATTCAATTAATCAATAAATGTCATAGAAGTGAATTTGTCCAACATCAGTAACTGATCTACTCATTATTCAAAAATTCAGTTAACTAAATTTTCAAAATTTGACATATTCTCATTAAATTTAAGACTGTGTGAAAACTCTGTTCTTAATAGCCACCAGAGCTACATTATCAAAGCATCTGCTTTGCAAAGTCAGAAAAGTGTTTGCTGATTAATTTTCTGGAATATTAAACAAATATTCCTTGAAAATTGACTATGGGGAACATCTTGCATTGCCTCCTAGAACATTTTTTAAAGGGGAGAGAAAAGCCATACCATTACCAAGTTTATATTTTCATGGCACCCTGCTTGTCAAATGTCTTTGACCATGCTCAGAAGACATTTGTCAACATGTTATAAAATATAACACCAAAATATTCTAAAATGCATTTGAAAATTATTTAATCTCAGAATGAAATGTTTCCTTTCATCTGTGTAAGCCTTACAACTAACAAAGTAGAGTGGTTACCAAAGCTAAAACCTGAGCAGGGAAGCAATGTGGAAAATTCCAGCCAGCCTGCAAATTTGATCTCCTAGCTTTAAAGATCAGTTATTATGGGACAAACTGAAATGTGTGTGTGGGGGGAGGGTCTGATGATGAAAGCAAACTGACTTCCTTCTTTGTACTAATACGCTATTTCTGGAAACTTTGCATTTCAAAGAGACACGAAAGACTAAAATTATGAAAGAAGAATTGAGAGCTCAGAGTCTGAGGTGAGGAAAAGAATGTGAGGTTTGAAATACCAAAGTAAATTAGTCTAGGCGTGAACTCTGGGAAAGCCATGGGTACCCTAAAACAACCCTTTTTTTCAGACTCATGATGTTCTGAATACTTCTATTCATGACTCTTCAGTTTCATTCGCCTTACTCACAAGTTTACTCCATTAAAATCTCTTTAATACACGTATTTAGTCCAAAAAGACTTCATTGTTTAAAAGAGAAATTTCATTAGAAACTACGACTAATTTAGGACATACATATGTGAGAAAGTGTAATACATGTTTTAAGAAGATAGTCATCCAGTAACATAGGAAACACTTTGCAATTTCAGTCTTTGTGAACAACAAAATGAATTCTTATGGTATGTACTAAATGTCACAATACTGAAATTCAGAAATGTATATGTAATCACCTGTCTCCAACTAAATACATGATAAATATATGGCCACAAAAATTCTTGTTTTGAATGCTTGGCATTGAGTTGGACAAAAATTTCCAATTTGTGCTTCAGGAGTCAAATCTCCTGTCTAACTGAAATTAGTATCATTAAACTATCATTTGTGTCAGAGAAAAGAAATTAAACTTAGCACATGTGCAAGGCAGTACCACTAGCCCAACATTACTGTCTCCAGGCAGGCCACCCAAAAAAGACAAAAAGTAAATAAATACAATAATTAATGTCGCTTTCAGCTATTCTCGCTGTAGTACAGTGTTGCTCTGAGCTTGACTTGTGCTAGGGGAAGGAGTAGGAAAACAGGAAATAGAAGGGGAAAAAAGAGGCCCTTTCATGAATTACTAGGTCTCTAGACTCCAGGCTCTTTTCACCTCTGAATTCTCTGCATGAAAATATACCAATAAGCCTTTACACTGGAAAAATGAAAGCATGCAGCCAATTAATAGTCTAATATAATTGAAGCAGCAAGGGTAGCTTCATCTTTTGAATAATCTTCTGCTGTCAAGGTTTGTCTGAAGAAATAAAGTCCTTATTAATGTCTCAGCACTTCTCAGGAGTAGAAAGCTGTAATGTCCTCTTTCAGCAGAACAGTCTCTTTGCTTAGTTTTAGCAGCTGCAGTGTGTTTTCAAAGAGGATCTTTTAGACTATAACTACATTTTTGGTCTCTAATTTCTATGAAATCTTTGACATTATTTTTGTTTTAGATTCAAGGTCCTTAAATGGAAAGGAAAAATGAATTTGTAATGTAGAGTCTGTTTTTAATTTTTTCCACCCTCCTTCAGTTGCCTACAACCATGAATGGAAACCTAAAAACTATTTCACACTACACGCACTGTAGGAAGGGTGTGGCACTAGTGGTTAGGGAAGGGGATTTGTAACTTAATTTTTTGAGTTCTATTTCTGTCTTAACCTCTGGCAATCCTGTGGTTTAGAGTAGTTACTTTTATACTTATAGACTGTTTTGTCTACCTAAGGACTTGCTGTTGTGAGTGACTGTTGTTCATTACCGTTCTTTAGTTTGCATCACTGAGGCACGAGCGTCTGACATTTCTTGCATGATCTTTAATGCCTTCTCTTCTTCATAGCCTTACGTTCTTATGAACCTGTATTATGACAAAAACATTTGACGGAAATACCTTAAGAGAAAACAGACTTAGTCTGGGCCACAGTTTCTAGAGATTCCAGTGCTTAATGGTGGAGGATGTATTTCCATGTGTCTATCACTGTATTTCTATTAATGAGAAATAACAGTTTCTGTTACACTGTGTCCTTGCAATGTTTTGCAATGGATTTCATATGTGTTTAGGGGTGGGGAGAGCAGGTAAGACAGAGACAGAGAGAAAGAGAGTCACAATTGTCACAAATATTCTCTACATTCTTAGAACTCTGAGGAAAATCATATGAAGCACAGCTTAGATTAAGCATTGGAGAAAAAAGGATTGTCAACCCCTGGGCCCTATTTTCTTCAATAGATAAAATGAATGATGCTGACTTCCTGGATTCGAACACTTGTCTTTAAACGGGTGATTTTTGTTATTCTAAGAGGAGGAGCCAGCCTCTATCCAGTCCTCTGTAACCATTATTTAGGCCATAATTCTACAGGGAATGGAATGTATCACTGTGAAAGAGCCCCCTCCCAGCCTCTGTACTTTGCATCCTCTATTAATAAAATCTTTTCTTGTGCTTATCACCACAGATATTTCCTCTAGGCCCTAGCTCAGTTTAACAGAGGCGCAAAAAATTCTACTGTTTAAACATGTAAAAAAGGCAAATTGTGAGGTTTGTCTCTTGAAGGTTACAACCCAGAACCCATAAAGCTGGCACTGTCCTAGTCTCATTCTTTACCTCTCATGTTGTGGGTTGTTCCCCTTGATGCCTTGAGACTTGCTAGCTAGGGGACAGGGCTGGTGAGAGAGTGTCCCTAACAGAACATGGACTAACTCTATTTTTGAATTGTGAGATGGAAACAATTTTTGAAAAGTCACAGGCAAGAGTGCTATGGGTTAGAAATTGGAAAACGATCTTTACCAACCCTACATCTGATAGAGGGATAATATCCAATACATACAGAAAACTCAAGAAGCTAGACTCCAGAGAATCAAATAGCCCTATTGATAAATAGGGCACAGAGCTAAACAAAGAATTCTCAACTGAGGAATATCGAATGGCTGACAAGTACCTAAAGAAATGTTCAACATCCTTAGTCACCAGGGAAATGCAAATCAAAACAACCTTAAGATTCTGCCTCATACCAGTCAGAATGGCTAAGATCAAAAACTCAGCTGACAACAGATGCTGGTGACAATGTGGGGAAAGAAGAAATAGAGAACCTAATATCCTTTCTGAGGATGTGTCTTTGGAGACCTAATGTTTTAAACCGAGTCCCTTCACTTTAAAGTTCCATCAACCCAAGTAGTAACAAAGGCTGGTATCCCATGAGAATATTTTCTTTTTCCTAATTATTATTTTTCAAATGTTATCCACTTTCCTGGTTTCCCATCCATAAACCCCCTACTCCCTTCCCGTTCCTCACCCTTTCCCACTTCCCCACCCTGACAATCCTTACACTGGGGGGGGTGTCCAGCATTGGTAGGACCAAGGGCTTCTCCTCCCATTGGTGCCCAGCAAGGCCATCCTCTGCTACATATGCAGCTGGAGCCATGGGTCTGTCCATGTGTCCACTGTTTAGATGTATGTATTTGCTGTATTCTGGGTGTGTCTCTCAGGAGAGATCTACATCCGGTTCCTGTCAGCCTACACTTCTATGCTTCATCCATCTTATCTAATTGGGTGGCTGTATATGTATGGGCCACATGTGGGGCAGGCTCTGAATGGGTGTTCCTTCTGCCTCTGTTCTAAACTTTGCCTCCCTATTCCCTGCCAAGGGTTTTCTTGTTCCCATTTTAAAGAACGAGTGAAGCATTCACATTTTGGTCATCCTTCTTGAGTTTCACATGTTCTGTGCATCTAGGGTAATTCAAGCATTTGGGCTAATAGCAACTTATCAATGAGTGCATACCATGTGTGCAATTCTGAGATTGGGTTACCTCACTCAGGATGACATTTTCCAGTTACATCCATTTGCCTGTGAATTTCATAAAGTCATTGTTTTTGATAGTTGAGTAATATTCCATTGTGTAGATGTAGAATATTTTCTGTATACATTCCTCCGTTGAAGGGCATCTGGGTTCTTTCCAGCTTCTGGCTATTATAAATAAGGCTATGAACATAGTGGAGCATGTGTCTTTGGGGCATCAAAAGATGGGGTATATGCCCAAGAGAGGTATAGCTGGGTCATCATGTAGTTCAATGTCCAATTTTCTGAGCAACCTCCAGACTGATTTCCAGAATGGTTGTACCAGTTCGCAGTCCCACCAGCAATGGAGGAGTGTTCCTCTTTCTCCACATCCTCGCCAGCATTTGCTGTCACCTGAGTTTTTGATCTTAGCCATTCTGACTGGTGTGAGGTGAAATCTCAGGGTTGTTTTGATTTGCATTTCCCTTATGACTAAAGATTTTGAACATTTCTTTAGGTGTTTCTCGGCCATTTGGGATTCTTCAGCTGTGAATTCTTTGTTTAGCTCTGAACTCCATTTTTAATAGGGTTCTTTGTCTCCCTGTGGTCTAACTTTGAGTTCTTTGTATATTTTGGATATAAGCCCTCTATCTGTTGTAAGATTTGTAAAGATCTTTTCCAAATCTGTTGGTTGCTGTTTGTCCTAACAACAGTGTCCTTTGCCTTACAGAAGCTTTGCAGTTTTATGAGATCCCATTTGTCGATTCTTGATCTTAGAGCATAGGCCATTGGTGTTTTGTTCAGGAAATTTTTTCCAGTGCCCATGTGTTCCAGATGCTTCCCTAGTTTTTCTTCTATTAGTTTGAGTGTATCTGGTTTGATGTGGAGGTCCTTGATCCACTTGGACTTAAGCTTTGTACAGGGTGATAAGCATGGATAGATCTGCATTCTTCTACATGTTGACCTCCAGTTGAACCAGCACCATTTGCTGAAAATGCTATCTTTTTTTCATTGGATGGTTTTGGCTCCTTTGTCAAAAATCAAGTGACCATAGGTGTGTGCATCCATTTCTGGGTCTTCAATTCTATTTCACTGGTCTATCTGTCTGTCTCTGTACCAATACCATGCAGTTTTTATCACTATGGCTCTGTAATACTGCTTGAGTTCAGGAATAGTGATTCCCCCAGAAGTCCTTTTATTGTTGAGGATAATTTTAGCTATCCTGGGTTTTTTGTTATTTCAGATGAATTTGCAAATTTTTCTAACTCTCTGAAGAATTGGATTGGTATTTTGATAGGGATTGCATTGAATCTGTAGATCGTTTTTGGTAAAATGGTCATTTTGACTATGTTAATCCTGCCAATCCATGAGCATGGGAGATCTTTCCATCTTCTGAGGTCTTCTTCAATTTCTTTATTCAGAGGCTTGAAGTTCTTATCATATACATCTTTTACTTGCTTGGTTAAAGTCACACTGAGTTATTTTATATTATTTGGGACTATTATGAAGGGTGTCATTTCCCTAATTTCTTTCTTGGCTTGTTCCTCTTTTGTGTAGAGGAAGGCTACTGATTTATTTGAGTTAATTTTATACCCAGCCACTTTGCTGAAGTTGTTGATCAGGTTTAGTAGTTCTCTGGTAGAACTAACTTTCGGGATCGCTTAAATATACTATCATATCATCTGCAAATAGTGATGTTTTGACTTCTTCTTTTCCAATCTGTATCCCCTTGATCTCCTTTTGTTGTCTGATTGCTCTGGCTAGAACTTCAAGAACTATATTGAATAAGTAGGGAGAGAGTGGGCAGCCTTGTCTAGTCCCTGATTTTAGTGGGATTGCTTTAAGTTTCTCTCCATTTTGTTTAATGTTAGCTACTGGTTTGGTGTATATGGCTTTTACTAGGCCCATGTTCAGCACTGTTTGGTAAGCATGAACCAAATTAATGGTGTTTTTCTATATCTTTTTTGTCTCATATTGCTTTGCTTGGGGAATTTGTTTGTTTGTTTGTTTTACTGGTCTTTTGTTCATATAGTGCAGTTTCTTATTTTGTGTTTTTATATTTTAATTTGTGTGTTTCTTGTGTCTTTTGTTCCTTTATCTTCTGATTTTTGTTTGTTTGTCCATTTGTTTGCAAAGAGAGAGAGAGAAAGAGAGAGAGAGAGAGAGAGAGAGAGAGAGAGAGAGAGAGAGAGATGGAGGGAGAGATATGGATGGAGAGGTGGGATTGGGTTGGTAGGAGTGGTTGGTGGGATATGGTAAAGAGAAACCATGATCAGAAAATAGTTTGAAAAAATTTTTGTATGCAAAATAATCAGATTATTGAGTCAACGTCAACATCAAAGACTCTGCTATGTATGGTTTTCAAAATCACAGACTGAGTTTCTCTGTGGAAATTCAGACTTGGGAAATAACACAATAAAATGATAATTTCCAGCTTTTGGTGCTGTAACAAACCAATTTCCTTTTCTTTCTGAACATTTGCTTTATATATTTGGCCAGCATCTATGGCAAGGAGATATGCCATGTTGGCTTGAAATTAAGATAAAATATTAGGCTCTAGATAATATTATCTCTCATCAAGCAAATGACACCCTTAGGACGAACCAAACAGTCTTTAGCCCATAGGAGGATAAGGGAAGAGGATCATTGTGAGTGTAAGGCTAACCTAGGCTAACCTAGGCTACATACTAAGGTAATGCTAATCAGCCTTGGTTACATAGTAAAGTATGGTCTCATATTAAAAAACAAAGAAAAAAGGAAAGATGAGGTAATAAGAAAGAAATGGAGAACAGAAAAAGGTAAGGAAAGAGGGGAGATAAGAGAATTCCACAAGAGCTATTACTTTTTCTTAAGTTTCATTGCAATGTGTTCCTTCATGAGAAAACCAGCTAGATATCACTTACCAAGAGAGTGAAGTATTAAAGCAGTGTGATGCTTAGGAACACTGCTTCACAACAAGAGTGGCAAGTTTGTAGTCCAAACAGACAATAAAAATCAAGGAGAAAAAACCACAACATGATTTCAAACATGTGAAGCTGCTATTGCTGACTGCCGGTTAGTGCTGCCCAGCATCTGTCTTTCCTGCTTCTTCTGATAGCCTGCCAACTATGGGAACCACAGGAATTGACTGCAGGCAAACAAAGCTCTGGACACGGGATGGTAATCTTTGCCACAAAATTAATGGGCTGTTCTGGAAAACCTCACCTTCAGAGGACTTTCACTCTTCTTTAATGGGTTCTGAATTTTTCCCTAAGATGCCTAGTCAGCAGAATCCCATGAAGTTGTATAGCAGGCAGCAGACAACATGTGATTATCACATACAAAGTATAGGAAACAAATTGCCCAACACCATTTCTCATAATTTCCTTAGAGGCTCTCATAAATAGTATTCTCATGGTATCTTTTTCAAAGAAAGTAACTTAGTTCACAACTCGTATTTTTTAGACAATTAGAATAAAGATAATATCTAGTTCTTAAGTGACAGATTCTATCATAAGGGAAGCCTATTCTCCCTCTGATTTTGATGTGTCCTTTTATTTGCTTAGTTAAATGTATGAGCTTATCTCTGCTCTTTGAGTTTCTAAATAACAAATCATCTCCTGGCTTCATTTTCAATTAGAAACACACAGTTAAATGATAGAAGGTTGATATATGATTGATAATAAATTACAGAAATATAGAAGGTAAGTTATGGATAGATAGAACATAGATAAGAATGTATTCAGAGATATGTTTCCATTAAATTAAACACACATACACACACACACACACACACACACACACACACACACACACACACACGAACATCAGCCAATCAGAAGCATTCAATTCATGAAAGCTAAATACCCTAGCCGCAGGCATTCCAGCGCGACCTGTAATTTGCTCGTTTGGCTTATAAATCTCACTTCTTAATTTTCTGGGTTGAGCTTCCAGAACATATCTCTTTAGAAAAAAACCCTACATTTGAGAATCACTCTGAGCTCAAATAATTTTGGCAACATTTATATAAAATTTCAATTTCAACCATATGACATGAGTGTTTATACACTAGAAAAAACCTTGTGAAAATTGAAATTTAAGAAAAAACTTCAAATACTAATAAAAACACCAAAACCCAATCTTTACATACTTTGGGGTTTTTTCAAGTGTAGACATACTGATTCTACAAAATTAGAAAAAAATAAAAATGCTCAGAACTATTTGTTATGGTTTGCATATGCTTGGCCCAGGGAGTGGCACTATTAGAAAGTGTGGCCTTGTTGGAGGAAGTGTGTCACTGTGAGGGTGGTTTTGGAGACCCTCATCCTAGCTGCCTGAGGATGCTTAGTCTGTTCTTAGCTTCCTTTAGGTGAAGATGTAGAACTCAGCTCCTCCTGTAATATGCCTGCCTGGATCCTGCCATGCTCCTGCCTTGATGATAATGGACCAAACCTCTGAACCTATAAGCCAGCCCCAATTAAATGTTGTCCTTTATAAAACTTACATTGGTCATGGTGTCTGTTCACAGCAATAAGACTCTAACTAAGACATTATTTAAGAACAAATTAAAGCCAGACAAAATCTTTTAATATAATGATTGTGAGTTTTCTTTCTCTTTTTTTTTTCTGGTGAGAATGGCAATGTATAGAAAATTGAAGAATTATATAACCATTAATATGTTTACAATATTCACGTAAACACTTTATTTATTTACTGATGTATTCTCAACATTTAAAAAGGAGTTGGTTGCCTAGGAAATTATCATTACCTATTAAGTTCAATATAATTTACTCGTTACATTCATTGGTTTTGTTTTATCTTCAAGGACAACTTCAACATATCCTAACTACTCACAGGACACTTTAGAGACTAACCCAGACACACTTGACACAATGTTAGACATACCATATTTGCTAACTGGCTAGGTATAAAGTATCATATGATATTGTCTAACTTCTTTATGATAGCATGATGAACTGTGAAGGTCTTTTGAGTCACTTATGCCACACATTTGCACTCAAACCTCCATTGTGCAGATGGATACCTGCTAAGGTGCACAGTCTCTTTTACTGAGTTTTGTTTTGGCTTTTATTCCAATACCATTTCTTTTAACAGAGACCTGATTTGGATATTGTGTTGAAACACATACAGATTTGCTGTCATGATAGAAATGCCAGTTACCTCACTTTCCAGAAACAAACAAACAAACAAGAGTAACAACAAAAGGAGCAAAAACCAACAAAAGAAATAACAGTTCATATAAAGTTTCTCTGAACCACAATTTTCAAAATCAGCAAGTTTTGCTTTATTTAATTCACACATTGAGCATTATGCTATCAATTGTAATAATATTAACCAAATGCTGTTAGAGTATAAAAGATTAATTTTTTAACAAAATCACTGTGTGGAATATGATACAATTCAGAAGTTAGTTTAGCATATAAAAAAGGAGGGGTGGGAGTAGCCATAAGAAATTTGTAATTCAAATAAAGAAAACTATTACAAATTCAAGTTAGCCTGACAACTACAGATCAAAATGCCATGTTTCTTAGATTGTATGTAGATAGCAACAATCTTATAGAATTCAGCAAGCAATTTTAGTTTGTGTAAGTGGACTCAATAATATATGAGTGAAGTAATCCTGCTGGTCAATGCTCTCATAAATGAATATATACTGAAATGCTTAGCAGGTTTCTTCTGATAGAAATAGGTGAGCTCGAACAGTTCTTTATGTTTCTATGTGCTGCAAACATTGTGTGTAGTTGTCACGTCTCTGGTTCTGATAACTACAACAGTTGATGCTGAGCCTAACCATTCCGTCACTCTAGCCCTGGAATGATTGACTTTACACCCTCAGAACAAGCTTCTGCAGCTCCTCAGTTGTGGTTTGGCATGTGTGAATGGAAACTTCTTGAAGGACTTGTGACTACGTAATTTAGGTGCAAAAGAATAGCTATTATGGCCCTAGACCCTTATCATTACACTGCGTTTCCTGGGATTATTTTACAGTAACTGGATATCTCTTATAACATCTCATCAAAATAAAGCCTTAAAAGGTATCAATCGCAAAACCAAGCAGTTTGTCTTTGTGTGTGAAGACCTTAGAGGTTTGTAAGCCACAGCCTTTTGTTAGTAGTTTACAGGGGTAGCCTTTTGTGCAATCATTAATTAAAAAGACGATGTCTTCAGTGTTACCCCCCCCCATTCTACTTCAAAGTGAAATAGTTTTGATTACATATGTTCTTAAGGAATTTTGCAAAAACTGTGGACCATTTATTAAATTTTAATATAAATTTCTCTTTAAAAAACTGGAAAGCGATGAAGAATATGTATCTTGTACATCCATATATTCCCAGAGTAATATATTTAACTCATCCTCTAAACAACACAATTCTCCAATATCATGCAATTCACAAAGTCTGTCAGTACTCACTTTCAAACCAATGAGCAAAATCTATTTTTTTCTGTTTAAAACACCAGATATTATTTATTTTAATTTTATGTTAAGGTAAAGATTATTTCAATTAAAATGTGTGCATCAATACTCACATGCATATGGAAACCTCAGGCTAATCCTAAAATAGATAGTTATGGGAGAAAGTGAGACAAAAACAGATAATAGCAGAGAACCACACCAAAGTAGAAAAGAGTGATAATTCTCATTTTCATCCCTTGTTTAGACTAGCAGCCACAACTTTGTTGGGTATCCTAGAGAAGTTTGGACTTGGTGGCTGTGAAGATTCTAAATGAGTGGAAGTATGCCTGCTTTTATGACACAGAGGAAGAACAATTTTGTAATGAGAATTTACGAAGACTAGATTGGAAATGTTTCTTCAGAAGGAACACTCTTAAGAAAGAATTTGCCCACAAATGGAGGATTTGAATCCAGGGCTGTCTAAAACTACTGGTATCCTCAGAGTTCACTACAAAGCTTTCATGTATGCTAAAATAAGGACATACTCTTGTTTGGTATATTATGCATTTCCTTGGTTAGATCAAATTTTAGTAACGTTCATTGAATATTCATTTACTTGACAAACCTCATTCTAAATGCTTGAATTGAATTGGCATAGTAGATAGTGGTATGTCTATTTGTCCATTCTTCCTGTAAAAAAGAATTGCTCCTGCTCAGATGGACCATGTGTCAGAAGAGAGACTGACTTGCCACATGACTTGGATAAAAAATAGTGGGTGATCTAATTATGTAAGTCATCGGAGAGATGCACTGAACCCTTTACTCAATAAGTTATTCCTGGTCTCTGCATTTCAAATCGAGTCAAGGCTCGTGTATCTTTCAATCCTAGATCAAGAAGGTAAGCCCAGCAGAATCTAAGAAGCAGAGCTCAGCATTGCTTAGAATAACCAACAATCTTCATGCAAAGTACATATGTGTGCAAGTAAAACCTATGGCTGCATAGAGACCATTGAGTCACAAATTTACTTATAAGGCTGGTGAGCCATGTAAGTAGCACTTAATTATCATGGAGGTAATGACCTACATCTAATTAAATTCAGGTCCAGCATCTTGAATCTGAAAAGCCCAAATTAAAAATTCTTTAATATCCAATACTTTTTTGAGGACTTACCTATTATCTAATGTAAAATTGTCCTTCTGAACTCTAGTAGTGGCAAACAACCTAAAATAGTTGGGCAAAATTGCCTGCAGGATATAAATCTAAGAAACAACAAAATATACATGAAGTGTAAATTATGTGTTCTGTCTTAGGGCCAGTTCCCCAAAGTCCTCATTTCACTTATGCAATGGTTCACAGTCTACAAATATAAAATTCCAAGACAGTTCTCAAGCATTATACATAGAAAGACTCAACTCTATGTCTATCAAAATAATCATACTTGATAAGTATATAACCAGCAATGATACTTAAAAACCCACCCTGACTTTTTTTAAGCTTAAATTTAAATAATGTAGGATGTCATTTAGGTGACAGCGGGTAACAGGACAGAATGAAGCCTGTCATTGGACGAAAAGGAAGGATGGGTGGAAGAAAAGTTTGAGGGAAGAGGAGGAGATTGGAACAGGGAGGCTGGAAGACTGGAGGGACAGCAGAGAAGCCACTGCCGAGAAAACATGGAGGCTGATGTTAAGATTCCACTCTGTGTATTTACAGGTTGTTATGAATATTCTTAAAGGATGAGTTTATAAAGGGCTTTGTATGTTTCGATGGGCAATTATATCTTATCAGTTGGATCAGAGGTTATTGTGTTGTGTGTTCTTTCTTGTGGAGAATTTGGAAGAGTGGGTGGAGGCAGAGACACTGGGCCACCACGGAGTTGGAATGTGTTTCTGCCAAGATACCTAACAGAAATCTTGGGGCATTGTGGTGCCAGATCTAGCACACCACAATAATTTTACAGCAACAAAATAAGAAAATCTCTTTGTTACAGGAAACAAGAGTGGTGTGTGTTTAAAAGCATAAGGCCTTGTATTTACAGGTATTTTGTATTCTTGTGCTTGAGGAAATAGCACTTATGTTGCTTTCAATGAACTAATTATTTTACTTTCCAGAGAAGAAACTGGTCTGTCTCTGGGATAACAAAATTCTTTGAACTTAACAGAACTGTTACATATACATATACCTAAATTATAAAAAAGAATGAATTAAATGACAGATCTATTTGTCACTTTTATTTGTTTTATATACATATGTTTGTATTAATTCTTTGAGGCTATTATTATATATGCTTAGAATAATACTTTATCACATTCACCTCATACCATCCCTCCCTACTCCACAACTCTTCTTAGACTCTCTCCTACCCAACTCCCATCTTTATGAACCCTTTTCTTTAAAAAACTCATACTTGAGCAAATATGTACTATGCTGCCCACATCCCATGGGTGTGGAAATATCCAATGGAGTATAACAACTTTAACAAGAACCATGCTCCTAAAGAAAACTGGTTATTCCTCTGTTTGCAGCAGCCAACTGCTTGCAGTCCCTCAGCTGAATGTTAGTGGATTAGAGTCCTGTCCTCATTCCATTAATGAGTCTTGACTGTCATGATCTTATGAAGACAGCCACAGCTGTTGTGAATTCATGAATTTAGTGGTCCTGTCATGTCTAGGAGACATTGTTTTGTCCCAGTTTCCCCTGATTTTTTGACTTTTATAATCTTCCCATTAACACTTCCACAATGGTCCCTGAACTTTGTGGGAAGAAGGTAGATACAGATGTCCCACTTAGTACTGTGTTCTACTCAATCTTACTCTACATACATTGACCAGTTTTAGATTTCTCAATTAATCACCACCCAATGTACAATGAACTTTTCTTCTGAGATTTCCACTGATTTATTTGTAGAGACATTCAATTCTATAAGGAAGTTTGATACTATTCATCTTTACCAAAGTAATAGTATGTTCACTTATGAGGCCTACTGGCTCTTATGCATCAGTTCTTGGGCAGATTTACAGCATCAGGCATGCATTTCCTTCATTTTCCCTTGTGGAGTGGGCCTTAAAAACAAGCAAAGTAGTTGGTTACACACATAGTGCTTGTGCCACTATTGTACCTATGGTCATATGTTTCCAAGCTGGTCATTGCTCTATCTCTTAAGGTCCATAACTAAGTGAGATTGTTGACTTTTCCCTCATACATGACTGCATGGCACCTTCTACTACTATGAAAACAGGCCATCAGACAAAACACTTCTTGGTCAAAATTACCTTAATTTTTCCATGTCCTGTGACCAAAGTATGTGATCTTCAATAACAATATCCTGTCATCAAGAACAGAGGCAATAGTCTATACTGCTTGAAGAACACCTGGAATACTGACCAACCACTCAAATGCAGGTAGCCAAAACCTGACCCTGTACTTTTTATTTGGCCACCTGTGGCTTCTTGAAGAGACAGTTATGACAACTCATTTATTTACGTGTGTGTGTGTGTGCGTGTGTGTGTGTGTGCATGAAAGAGAGAGTGAGAGAGAGAGATACATAAAAGATTCAGAAAATAGGAAGTTCATATGTAGATTATTCAAACATCATTGTTATAAGATCCCTCTTTCTAACCCTTCTTCCTTGCCCTCCAATTCTTTTCACACTTAAATCTGTGCCCCCATTATTTTATCTTTTCCCTTAACATGCTCTGTGTTCTATTATCCCCTTCACTTAAGATACTTCTTCTCTTAACCACCAACTGGAGTTATTTTAGTTTCCTGATTTCCAAACTGAACACACAAATCTAAATAAATATCCTAGAGTAGGATCCACATATAAGCAAAAACATGAAATGTTTGTTTTCTTGTATCCTGTTATTTCACACAGTATAAGGTTTTCCAGTTTAATCTATTTACCTGCAGATTTCATTTCATTTTGATTTACAGTTAAATAAAATTTTACTGTATACACATATCACATTTTTATTATCCGTTTAGCTGTTAATGAACATCTAAGCTATTTCTAAACCTTAGCTTTTGTGAAAAGTGCAGCCATGAACACAGATGAACATCTGTCTCTGAAGTAAAACATAGTTCTTTGGGATATATGAGCAGAAGTAGTATAGTTGGATCAAAACTTAAAATAGGTCTACCATAAGTAAACCAGTCTTTTAAGTGTCCTGTTGTGTGCTCCCTAAATTATAGGCTTGTTAGACCTTACTTTAGAATTCCCTTTTACACTATAATCCCTTCATTGAACTCATGCATATTGGATGACTTTGATGTACTGTCATTATACCCAAAAGATGTTTTCCCTCTTTGAATCACAAGAATCAAGAGAAAGTAAGTCATACACTCCTCTCTTCATTCTGTATTATGGATTTTTATAATGGTCATATATAGAAGACCTAACTTACTATCAAAATTAAGAATATCCTAACTTAAGAACTATTGGAAAAAGGTTATTTTGAAAAAAATTATGGTCACGTGTCTGTCAGTAAAATAAGCATCTGGTGACACTGGGAGAGATGGAGAGACATTTTTAAAATATTACGTTCTAAAATCAATGGAAAAGAGTAATAGAGTAAATAAAAAATATATGGATATTTTTGTAATGTACACATGTGACAGTAAGTGAAAGTGAGAGGGGAAGGGGAGTTCGTGAGTAATGTCAATGGGTGATGTAAGAAAAGTCATTACCTTAGCCAACTTACTTTGGTACATCCAATTGACAATTCACATTGACTGCTGAAGGTTAGCAATACATTTGAAAATTTAGCTTCTGACTCCATAATCTACATGGATTTATAGAGCCCATATCTATAATCTAATTAAAAGTGTGATTTTCAAAATTTTTAGGGTAAGTTATGAAACAAATTATCAGAATATCACATTTGTTTTGTGACTTTTATATCCATAGAAACTTTGTGCTTTAAATATGTCAAGACAAGATAATACTTTTAAACTTGAGTGTGAGATCAACTTCTCTTTCTTTATGCTTTAGTTCTACTATCTAAACTCCAATAATTTCAGAAACTGCTTTTCAGTTTGTCCATAATAACAGCAGTAGAAGAGAGACATTGTTTGGATATAAGATATGTGTATGTTCAACTTCACACTTCATTGAACTATTATTTTCCTTATAGGATCACTATCAAATTCCTCAAGCCATGTAACAAAGTGCATCAATTATTATTCATATCTATATGTATATTAAATATTAGTCAATGTCCCATTCTTGTGCTTCCAAGTATAAAATGTAGCTATTTGTGGCTTATTTTGAAATCCAACAGTTGTTTTTAGTAGCATCTATTTTTCTCTCTTATACATACTATTTAGATTTCCTTCATCCTAAGAGTTGTTGATGTTTTACAATATTCATTTATAGATATCCTAAGTGTTACCAATCTACTTTTTTGTGTACATTCTACACATGCCTTCTTTTAGTGAGGGTTAGGGCCTTTTGTTTTAAAATTTATAAAAATAGAAGATATAAATAATGTTTTATTTTTAATATTCTTCCCAACATCCAGCTGATGCTTATAGGAAAGACAAAAGAAAAATATGAATAATATTTTATAATGTTTTTATACTCTTTAAATCATAAAATACTACTTAAAAGAAATTTCATTTCAAAAATCAGTAAGATTTACTACTGAAAACCAATTTTTTGTAGGCTAGGGTTTTCTTGATCATTGTAGAAACCGTATTAATTTTAGAACATTTAATTTTATTTTTTTAAGAAGAATGATGAATTTACTTGGAATCAGATATAAAATGTAAATTAATAATACATTGTGAAATTAATATTTTTTAAAAATGTACCTAAAGTGCACAGAGAAGATTTCTATCCTTCACTCAAGGCTTGGGGAAGGTTTAGAACAGAGGTGGGTCCCAAGAGTTAATAAAATCCTATCTGCTGAGTAAAAAAGGAGATCAGAGAAGGATTCAGCAACTCATTCCCACATCCTACTTTCCCCTTAAGTCAAAGGTCTCCTCTTAAAATTTCCCACAAGGTCGTGACTGCTGACCAAGGTAGACTGGTTTCATGAGCTGTTTCTGCATTTCTGCAATCTGAATTGTGCCTGAGCGCTGAGCATTTTATGAAGTTGTCTTTGTCCATACTTATACTACATATCAACAATCCTAGCACATTCCATAATCCACACAGTGAGTTTATAAAACCTGGCGCAGGCCACTGAAATTACTCTGTTGAAAGGCAAGTCTTTGAACCTCACTATCTTTAGCCTACAGTGGAGGGACCTGGATAACTTAAGACAGATGAGATGCTGTTGTTCTGTGTCCTAAGATGGCATTACCTGCCCTAGCCACAATCCTGATGGAGCTCTCAGGGCAAGGATCTTGTGATTTTGATATATGCTCCTTTTGTAATAATGTTATTGACTTCTACATTTTCCAGATCACATCCAGATAGAATCCATTTAAAAATTTGATCTTTCTATGTATTTCATGGGACTCATTGTGAACTTGAATCAAAGAAAAATTTTATTAATTCAGCATGATTCTTCCTGCAACCTTTATCAACCTATTTTTTATATCTTTTTTCCATCTTTATTAACTTGGGTATTTCTTATTTACATTTCGATTGTTATTCCCTTTCCCGGTTTCCTGGTCAACATCCCCCTAAGCCCTCCTCCTCCCCTTCAATATGACTGTTCTCCTCCTCCTCCTCCCTCCATTGCCACTCTCCCCCAACAGTCACGTTCACTTGGGGTTCAGTCTTGGCAGGACCAAGGGCTTCCCCTTCCACCGGTGCTCTTACTAGGCTATTCATTGCTACCTATGAGGTCAGAGTCCAGGGTCAGTCCATGTATAGTCTTTAGGTAGTGGCTTAGTCCCTGGAAGCTCTGGTTGCTTGGCATTGTTGTACATATGGGGTCTCGAGCCCCTTCAAGCTCTTTCAGTCCTTTAGAACATTTAATTTTAAAATTGTGATATTTTCTTGTGTGGAAACTGTTGGGGATATTCATTTATGGCCGAAGCACAAGTGGGTGTTAGTGGAAGTTTCAAATTATGATTCTTCTCTGATATATGGTTTCATTGACACTGCATATACCGCATTAGCTGACTTCTGTCTCCAAGGGATTTTCTTGTCTCCAATTCCTATCTCCTTGTAGGAACACCAGTATTACAGATATGTGCATTATGTCACATGGCTTTTGTGGATCCCAACTCAGGTCTTCAGGCTTGTATATAAGGTACCTTGATTACTTAGCATTTTTATAGTTCATCGTCTTGGGCTCTTGACTATATTTTGAGTTGAGATGTCATTAGTGGCTTTTGGCACTAGAAAATGCAAAAATCAATGTATCTTTGCAACCGAAACCCACAAAACACCAGTGAAACACATATACTTGGGTATAGTTATAAAAACTAAATGAGAACATAAATTTGATTCATCACTGTGTCTTTTAGAAGGCTGTAAAATATTCTCTGGTTTTCATTTTTACTTTGCAAGGTAAAGTAAAAACAGGATCTTAATTTATTCAAACCAGCATCATTAACATAAAATGAATACAGTCTGTGTATTAACTAAGTTAACTAATGTACCACAAAAAATGCACTTTCTCTCTAACTTCTGATTTTAATAGAAAACAAATCAAAACAACAATGAAATATGTCTCCATTAAAGAAAATATTTGTTTAAGCAAAAAGAGTCCAAATCATACATTGTAACCAAAATACTGATATTAAGGTTTATTGTGTATTTTAAGACATAGAAATAGCCTGAGTTTCTTCAAGTGGCAAACCTCACATATTTCTTCAGAGTCCTCTCTTATGTGTTTGCCATTGTTTTGTGAGACTCCTTCATATGGGCAGCAGCTGGAAGTTATGCAACATCAAAACCATGAAATGTGCTTCTGCATAATTCCCAATATACTTCTTATGCAGATTCTCACAGTGGCAGAGCAATGAGCTTAATTAAGTCTTAGATAAATTATACATTTTAATGTACTTTTTGAGAAATGCCTTTGTATTTTTCGGTAATATCAAACATCTGACTTACTTTCTTTTAATTGAAAATATATTTTTATGAAATATAATCTGATTACAGTCCCTCCCCAAATCCTCCCAGATTCTCCCTTTTCTACATCTCCCCTCTCTCCCTCCTTCTCTCCCCTTCCTACCTACATACCCATCCAAATACATGCCCTTTCGTGCTCGTTCTCAGAAAATGCTTAGGCATCTAAAAAAGAAAAAATCACATTAAAGAAAAGAAAAAGCAAGCAAATATAAATAGGAAAGCTAAAAAAACAAATAAACAGAAAAAAGAGAGTCAAAGGAAAAGGAAAAGCACAAGAACTACACATAGACACAGAGAGAAACACACATTCACAGTCACATGAAGTCCCCAAAAGACACAGAATTGAAAACCATTACATAAGCAAATGTCCTGTAAAGTTAAAAAAAAGAGCCCAGACAAAGCATCAAAGCAGTATCACACACACACACACACACACACACACACACACACACACACACACACACACACTCACGCACGCACGCACGCACACACACATTAGCATTGAATTCATTTTGGATTGGCCATGGGCCTGCCCTTAAGTGTTGTTTGTGTAACCAGTGAGACTCCACTACAGAAAACTAATGTTATCCTTTGTGAGTGGTTATCAATTGGAAAGAGTTCCAGGGTTAGGGATGGAGGCTTGTTTCCACTTTCTCTATCAGCACCAGAACCCCATCTGGCTTAGACCTATGTAGGCACTGTGCATGGTGCCAAGTTCTCTACGAGTTCACATGTGTGATGATCCTGCTGTGTCTATAAAGCTATGTTTCCTTGGTGTCTTCCGTCCTCTGGCTTGTGCATTCTTTCCAGCTCTTCTGTATTACCTGAACCCTGAGTGGAGAGATTTAATAAAGACTTCCCATTTAGAGCCAAGTGTTCCAACGTCTCTCACTCTCTGTACTTTGTCTGAGTGTGTGTCTCTGTATTTCCTTCCATCTACTGCAGGAGGAAACCTCTCTGATGGTGACTCAGCATGATCTATGACTATCACAGAATGCCATTAGGGGTCATTTTATTGCCACATTCCTTGCATATTCTTAGAAGTTCAACAATGTGTCCCTGAAGGTCCAAGAGTTGAGAAAAGAGATATGGAGTACAGGCTGACCCGGTAGTCTGCATGAGAGACTCAAATCTGGCAGCAGACTAGAGTTATGCCTCAGCTAGTCCCAGCTATGTAAGTTATTTTCATCTTTAAAGTGAGATAGATAATATTTGTCTTGGTTAGACTGCAATGATATACAAGCCTCATGGTATTTAAACAGAAGAGTTCTTTTTGACTTTGGTTATATTTGTCATGGGTTGTCTAGACTTTCCATCACATCTGGTGACTGTGACACAGGTGGAGGGAGAAACAACTATATTAAAAGGTGTGATGAACTGAAGTCAAGGGATTTTCCACAAATAAATACTTAAGTCCAGACATCCCATGGTATTTCTATTAGCAACACTTTAGTTGAAACTCATCACAGAGCTCCACCCAAAGTGGGGATGTTTAAAAGAATTCCTACCACAAGTCTGGGGGGGGGGAATGATCTGCAGCAGAGTGACAACCACAGTGCTCTTAAGGATCCTGTACTAGCATACTTGATGCTGCTAGCATACTGTTTCTAACATATGGTAAACATTTTACGACATTCCCTTGGGTACGCAACCACAGTATGAAGTGAGGATGAAAACATATATGAGCTGAAGTGCTCATAGCTACTTTATGGTCTATCAAGTTACATTTATTCAGTGCACATATTTTAAAAGTGCAGAAAATGTCCGTTTTAATTTTAAGCATTTAAAGCAACATCACCATGACTCACCACAATGAACCAACACGAGACCCAGTAATTTAGTCAGAGACACTAGAAGTTACAACTTTGAAATACTCTGGATATTTTCCAGATTCATGAAGTCTAGTGGAAAACATCTTTATACAACAAAGCATTCATTATTAATTCAAATGAAGAAGTTTGAACAATACATTTTACAGTTCAATTTAAAAGATGTTTTGAGGACTAAACTTAGAGAAACAAGTCTATTGCCCAACGGCCTATAATTATTTATTAGCAGACACAGGGACTACTCTGTCTCATCTCTTTTTACTCTCAGAGCAAAAATAAATAACTTTCAAAATATTCTGATATCTAAAGTTCTATGCTCCTAGATTGTTCAATACAGAATTTTCAATTATTAACAGGTTTGTTTGTTTGAGACAGGGTCTTGCTATGCACCCAAGATTGTTATTCTTCTGCCTCAGTCTCCTATGTGCTAAAAATATAGGTAAAGACCACTATATATAGCAGGGATTAACAGTTCTTATAACGCGAAAATGTGTAGTGCTATACCTACACTATTTATGACTATAGTAACTACTCATTCACTACATGTGTATTTGTTGGCTGTTTACCAGGATCAAAGCATTATAGTGTGTATCAGAAAACAGGATTCTTTTGCAAGAGATATTATTAAACAACAGGCATCCTGGACTTGTGGCTCTTACAGTCATTCTGCCCTCTCTTCTGTGATTTTCCCCATGTAAGGGATACATTGCAAATACAGAAAACTGGGAATGAATATGCCAAGACCACTTATTCCCTGGCTTTTGTCCAGATGTGGATCTCCCTAATAGTCTCTATTTGCTGCAAAATGAAGATCCTGTGATGACAACAAAGCTACATGTATTATTGGATATAAGGATATGCATTGAGAATATATTGAAAATTGTATTAATTTAGGTAAATGACAGTAATGGATTCTCCTCTAAGATCTACCACCTTCCAGCCATGGAAAGTTAGCTAGCCTCACGTTTCTGCTTATCAATTTCCTTTGCTTCAGTGGGCCTTAGGTTGTTGATTATTCACAAATGCTACTGTTCCACCATTGTGGATGTCTTGTAAATTCAGTCACTGTTGCAATTCACAGGCTTACAATAGGATAAGGCTAAGATTGTTCGTCACTATTGGCATCTCATTGGCCAGGAGGAATCGAGCTGGAACTAAACTCTAGTTATTCTTGAGAGGCAAAGTTGGGCAGAATGAGTGGTAAGGCAAACACAGACACATGAAATCTAATGGAAACTGTGTTCAAGTCACTTTATTTTGTCCTGTCTTAAACTCAGATAGCAAAAAGTATCAAGAAGTATCTATTCCATGATATGTGTGCAAGGTTAATTATTTTAAATAACCCCAAAATAGGAAATAATCAAAATTAATTAAATATATAGTGTATCCATGTCATGAAATACTATACAGTACTATAAGCAAGTAAACAATGTTGAAAATCCAACAGATCTCAAAGAAATTATTCTGAGTGAAAATATCCACCTCAAATGATCAATACCACACAGGTTCATTAACATAGTATTCTTCACTCTTAATGACATTGTGGAGATGTAAACAGATTGATTGTTGGGAGTATTAGAAACAAAGATTGTGGAAAAGATGACTGCAGATTCAATGTGAAATATTGAACTATTTTTTCTGTGGTAACTCTATTATTGTATTTTTATAGTGATTATACAAAGCTACATTTTAAATAAATATATATTTTAATAAACTGTTACTAAATATATAATGAAGTACTCATGTAAGATTACTCATTAAAATAAATAAATAGAAAGCAAAGTACATAAATTAGTTATCTAATACCAAATGGCTGGCCCTGATAGTGTATGCATACAAGCAGCATTATATATACTAAGCAGTTGTATTAACATATTTAGTAACATATACACATACATGTGTGTGTAACTGCAGTGAAGTCATGAATTTGAGGAAAAGCAAAGCAGAGTGTGTGAGGGAAGTTTTAGAGGGAGGAAAATATAGAATGATGTAATTATATTTTAATTTAAAAGAATACAAATATTAAAAGAAAGAAAAGAAGTGAAATTTGGGACTGGAAAGATGAGTGAGAGGTTAAAAATGCTTGCTATACAAGCAGAAGGAACTGAGTTTGAATCCCTAGCACCCAGGTAAAAGTCTACTTATGGCCATGAATTACTGTAATCTCAGCACTTGGGAGAGGAGACAGAATACAGAATTCTGGGCATTGCTGGTCAGCCAAACAAAGTTCACTGAGAGATCCTTTTCAAAAGAATAAGACAAAGCAAAACATTTAACTTGTCCCCTAGCCTCAATGTACTAGCTTGGATACAGAGCACACACAGTACATCATGCATACAAAATAAATAAATAACAGCAAATGAACAAAAGTAGTGGAATTGTAATAGAAACTTGCAACTGAAATAATAATCTTCAAAATATTATATAGTCTGTTTACAATGATAATTCTAAAGATAATCTTCTCATTTTAATAGTATAACAAATTAAATAAATTAGGTATTACCACTGGTGAAAGTAGAAGAAAAGTACATATGACTTCTCTACAGTTTATATGTATTTCAATAATCTTATAATTAAGATATTTCAGTCCTTCCAGCTGGTCCTTTCTGCAGGGGCAGTCTGCTAGCTAGTCTGCTCCCCTGAAGACACCACAGTCTGAGGCAACTCAGGAGATCAACTGCACTCAGAGGATCTGGTAAGAACCCTCCAGAAATCTCATTGCTGCTATTGAGGGCCCAGTGGACTTGTGACCCATCACCCACCAAAAGCTACACAGGCCAACTTCCACTCCCCTTCTGGTCGGTCCTTTCTGCTGGGACAGAATGATATAGCTAGTCTGCTTCCATGAAGTTTCCACAGCCTGAGGCATCCCAGGAGATGCAGTGTACTTGGGGCATCTAATAAGAATCCTCCCAAACCCCTGCCTGGTGAATTCCACTTCCCTTCTCACCAGTCCTTTCTGCTGGGGCAGAATGCTAGCTAGTCTGCTCCCCTGAAGACACCACAGCCTGAGGCAGCCCAGGAGATCAACTGCACACAGGACAACTGACCCCACAACCTGGAGCATCCCAGGAGATCAGCACACAGGGCAACTGGCAGCATAGGAGATCCACTGCACACAGGAAAACTGACACCACAGACTGAAGGCATCCCAGGTGATCCACTGCACAAAGGGCAACTGATTGCGAGCTTGTCTGCTCCCCTGAAGACACCATAGCTTAAAGGCATCCAAGGAGTTCCTCTGCACACAGGGCAACTGAGAGGATATATTGAAGAACTCCCCTGCTCCCAGGGACTCCTCAATATGCATGGCAACTGACCCAACAGACTGAAACCCTTCCTGGAGTTCTTCTGTATACAGGGAAACAGAAACCACCATCAGTAGCACTCTTCCCCCACCTCCCTGGAGAACAGCTTCACATAGGACAATAGCTTGACTGCGCCTCCAAAGTCCCAACAATCTGAAGGCCTCCCAAGAGATCTGCTGCAGCCAAGGCAACAGATCAGCAGCTTCTCTGCCCCTCTGAAAACCCCACCGTCGGAAGGCCTCACAGGAGGTCTATTGCATCCAGGGCTGTAGGCCTACCAGGAGAGCTGAAGCAACTCAGGAACAGGTTGAGGCAGGGTCCACACAGAGTCACCCAGACCTGCAAATACCAGGGATAACCAGATGGCAAAAGGCAAGCACAAGACCATAAGCAACAGAAGCCAATACACATGGGCATCATCAGAACCCAGTTCTCCCACTACAATAAGCCATGAATACACCTACACACGTGAAAATCAGGAAGCTGACCTAAAATTTTGTCTCATGAAGATAATAGAGTTCTTTAAGGAGAACATAAATAAGTCATTGAGAGAAATACAGGAAAACACAGGCAATCAGGTAGAAGCCCTTAAAGAAGACACAAATGAATCCTTTAAAGAAATACAAGAAAAAAAAACTATCAAACAGGTGAAGGAACTGAATAAAGAAATCCAAAAGCTAAAAGTGTAAGTAGAAACAATAAAGAAAACACAAAAGGAGGCAAATCTGGAAATGGAAAACCTAGGAAAGAGGTTAGGAATTACAGATGTAAGTATCACCAACAGAATACAAGAGATAGAAGAGAGATGTAGAAGATATTGACACACTGTCAAAGAAAATTCAAAACATAGAAAACTCCTAATCCAAAACAATCAGGAAATTCAGGACACAATGAAAAAACCAATTTAAGAATAGTGGAAAAGAGAAGAATAAAGATCCCCAGCTCAAAGGACTTGAAAATGTCTTCAACAAAATCAAAGAAAACTTTCCCAACCCAAAGAAAAAGATGGCTATAAAGGTACAAGAGTCCTACAGAATAGCAAATAAATGGGACTAGAAAAGAAAACCCTCTTGTCACATAATAATCAGAACATTAAATTCACAGAACAGAGAAAGAATATGAAAAGCTGCAAGAGAAAAGAGCCAAGTAACATACCAAGGTAGATCTAACAGAATTACACCAGATTTATCTACAGAAACAATAAAAGTCAGAGGAGCCTGGTCAGTGGTCACACAGACTCTAAGATAACACAAATGTCAGCCCAGGCTACTATACCCAG
Source organism: Rattus norvegicus (assembly GCF_021556685.1). Taxonomy (NCBI): domain Eukaryota; kingdom Metazoa; phylum Chordata; class Mammalia; order Rodentia; family Muridae; genus Rattus; species Rattus norvegicus. The sequence goes on along the minus strand of NC_141535.1, from coordinate 203,893,806 downwards.
CGAAATTCTCAATCAACATAGATGGAGAAACCAAAATATTCCAGAACAAAACTAATTCAAATATTATCTATTTACCTATCCAGACCTAGAGAGGATTCTAGACGGGAAAACTCCAACACTGGGAGGGTACCTATACCACAGAAAATACAAGATATTAGTCACCTTCCAACAAAGCCAAAGCATATAATGCCACCTACAAAACCAAACATAACAGGAACTAACAACAATCTCTCCTTAATGTTCTCAATATTAATGGACTCGACTCACATATAATAAGACATAAGCTAAAAGACTGGATACATAAACAGAATCCAGCATTTTGCTGCATATAAGAAACACACTTCAACAACAAAAACAGACACCTATCTCAGAGTAAAAGAGTAGAAGAGGTATTCTAAGCAAATAGTCCCAAGAAAAAAGCTGGAGTTTTCATCCTAACATACAGTATAATAGACTATCAACCAAAAGTTATGAAGATAAGGAAGAACACTTCATATTCATGAAAGGGAAAATCCACCAAGAGAAGGTCTCAATTCTGAACGTCTATGCCCCAAATGCATGGGCATACACATTCATAAAAAAAACTTTACTAAAGCTCAAAAAACATCTTGATCCCCACACAATAATAATGGGAGACTTCAACACCCAACTCTCACTAATGGACAGATCATTGAAACAGAATATAAACAGTGGCACAGTGAAACTAATAGAGGTTATGAACTAAATGGATTTAGCATATATCTACAGAAAACACCTTCTTCTCAGCACCTCATGGTACCTTCTCAAAAAGGACCATATAATTGGCCAAAAACAAGTCTCAACAGATACAAGAAGATTGAAATAATCCCATGCATCCCATCAGATCACTATGGCCTAATGCTGGTCTTCAGTAACAACAAAAACAACAGAAAGTGCACATGAAAATTGAACAGCTCTCTACTCAATGATAACTTGGTCAGGAAGAAATAAAGAAAGAAATTAAAGACTTCCTGGAATTTAATGAAAATGTTGACACAATATATCCAAACTTATGGGATACAATGAAAGCAGTGCTAAGAGGAAAATTCATACTAAGTGCCCTGGGAAAGAAACTGGAGAGATCCCACACTAGCAACTTAAAAGCACACATGAGAGCTCTAGACCAAAAAGAAGTAAACATATCCAAGAGGCACAGAAGAGAGAAAATAGTCAAACATAGCAGCAGAAATCAACCAAATAGAAACAAAGAGAATGATATAAAGAATCAACAAAAACGAAACCCCTAGGGAAACTAACTAAATGGCCCAGAGACAGTATCCAAATCAGAAATGAAAAAGGAGACATACCAACAGAAATGAAAGAAATTCTAAAAACCATCAGATCCTACCTACTGCGAAAGCATATACACAACAAAACTGGAAAATCTAGTTGAAATGGATGGTTTCCTAGACAGATACCACATAACAAAGTTAATCAAAAGCAGGTAAACTTTCTAAACAGGCCCATATCCCATAAGGAAATAGAAGTCATTAAAAACCTCCCAACCAAAATAAGCCCCTGGCCAGACAGATTTAGTTCAGAATTCTCCCAGACCTTCACAGAAAACCTAATACCAATATTACCCACATTATTCCATAAAATAGAAATAGAAAAAACACTACCCTAATTCATTCTATGAAGCCACAATTACTATAATACATAAACCACACAAGGACCTAACCAAAAAAGAGAACTTTAGACCAATTTTGCTTATGAATATTGATGAAAAAATACCCAATAAATATTTGCAAACCGAATCCAAGAACACATCAAAGCCATCATTAACCATGATCAAGAAGGTTTCATCCCAGGGATGCAAGGTTAGTTCAATATGTAATCTATTAATGTAATCCAGAATATAAAAAAACTCAAAGAAAAAAAAGATCATCTCCTTAGGTGCAGAAGAAGCATCTGAGAAAATATAACATCCTTCCATGTTAAAAGTACTGGAGAGAGTAGTAATTCAAGGCCCATACCTAAACATAATAAAAGTAATTTACTGCAAACCGAGAGCCAATATTAAATTAAATGCAGAGATACTCTAAACAATCCTTCTAAAACTGGGTACAAGACAAGGATGTCATCTCTTCCATATCTATTCAATATAGTGTTCAAAGATCTAGCTAGAACAATAAGACAACAAAAGGAGATCAAGAAGATATGAGTTGGCAAAGAAGAAAGAAAAGTAACACTATTTGCAGATGACAATTTAGTATACATAAGCGTCGCCAAAAATTCTACAAGTGAACTTCTATGGATGATAACCAACTTCAGCAAAGTAGTCAGATATAATATTGACTCAAATAAATCAGTAGCTTTCCTTTATACAAATGATAAACAGTCTGAGAAAGATTTTAGGCAAATAGCTCCCTGAACAATAGCCACAGATAATATAAACTATCTTGGAGTAACTCTAACCAAACAAGCAAAACATCTGATATGATAAGAACTGCAAGTCTCTCAGGACAGAAATCGAAGAAAATCTCTGAAAATGCAGAGGTCTCCCATGCTCGTGGATTGGCAGAATTAACATAGTGAAAATGACCTCCTATCAATGGTAGATTCAATGCAATCCCCATCAAAATACTAACACAATTCTTCAAAGACATAGAAAGAACAATTCTCCAATTCATCTGGAATGGAAACAAAAAACAAAAAACACAAAACAAAGAAAACCAACCAACCAACCAACCAAACAAACAAAAAAACAGAAAAACAAAAACAATTCTTAACAATAAAAGAACAACTGGGGACTCACCATCCATGACCTCAAGCTCCACTACAGAGAAATAGTGATAAAAAATGCATGGTATTGGTACAGAATCAGAGAGGCTGATCAATGGAATAGAATTGAAGACCCAGCGATTAAACCGCACAGTTATGGACAAATGATCTTTGACAATGAAGCCAAAAATATACAATGGAAAAAAGAAAGCAACTTCAATAAACTGTGCTATTAAAATAGATCCATATTTGTCACCTTGCACAAATCTCAAGTCCAAATGGATCAAGTACCTCAACATAAAACCGGATACACTGAATCTAATAGAAGAGAGAGTGGAGAAGAACCTTGATTGAACTCATTGGCACATGGGGCAATTTCCTAAACAGAATTCCAATGGCTTACACTCTAAGATCAAGAGTTGATAAATGGGACCACATGAGACTGGAAAGATCCTGTAAGGCAAAGGCATAGTCAATAGGACATGCTGACAGCACATGTTGGCAAGGATGTGGAGATAGAGGAACACTCCTCCATTGCTGGTGGGATTGCAAACTGGTGCAACCACTCTGGAAATCAATGTGGAGGTTCCTCAGAAAAATGGAAATAGATCTACCTAAAGACCCAGCAGTTCTTAGAAATATACTCAAAAGATGCCCCACCATGCCACAAGGGCATGTGTTCTACTAGGTCCATAACACCCTTATAAGTGAATATTAGCCAAAGATATATACAGAACACCTATAGAACTAAAAAAAAACAAAAACAAAAAAAAAACAAACCAAACCAACCAACCAAACAAACAAAAAACAAAAAGCAAAGCCAACAAGCAGAACGGCCCAGGGGAAGAAGCCTCAATCCCACTTGGGACTGAAAATAAAGCAATCACAAGAGGGACGGAAGGAGGGATCTGTGTCTAAAAGTGGACAGGGAGGGAAAAGGGGGAACATGATCAAGTATTGTGTAGGGGGAAAGGACTGAAGCCCCAAGGGTCAGCAGAAAGAAATGGAAACAGGCAACCTCAGGAGGTAGAATGTGGGTAGACCCTCCAGAATGTACCAGAGATCTGGGAGGTAAGAGAATCTCAAGACTCAAAGGGAGAGACCTTAGAGGAAATGCCCAGCATTGGAGAGAGGTAACTAGTAGAGCCCACCTCCCACAGAAAGACAGAGCATCAAGTGAGGGATCTCACAGTCAAAACACTGACTCATAATTATTCCTGTCTGAAAGAACTGTAGGGGCAAAAATGGAGAAGAGCCTGAGGAAAAGGAGGTAAAGCAATAGGCCCAAAGTGGGATCCAGGTCAAGAGAGACCCCCAAGACCTGACACTATTACTGAGAGTATGAGTGCTCACAAGAAAGGACCTATAGAAACTGCCCTCTGATAGAACCAACAAGCAGCTGAAAGACTTAGATGTAGAGATGTGCACCCAACCAATGAACAGAAGCTGCTGACCCCCCTGTTGAATTAGGGGAAAACTGGAAGAAGTTGAGATGAAGGTAACCCAGTAGGAGGACCAGCAGTCCTAATTAACCTGGACTCCCAAGATCTCTCAGACACTGGGTCACCAACCAGGTCCCATACACCAGCTGATATGAGATCCCCCAACACTTATACAGCAGAGGACTGCCTGATCTAGGTTCAGTCAGAGAATATGCACTTAATCCTCAAGAGTCTGGAGGCCCAAAGGAGTTTAGAGGTCAGGTGGGGTAGGGGGTGTGGCATCCTCATGGAGACAGGAGGGTCGGGAGGAGGTATGGGATGGAGAATAATCAGAGGGTGGACCGAGAGGGGAATAAAATCTGGATTGTAAAAACAAAAGATTAAATAAAATAAAAAATTCAGTTTTTAATACATCCTGACCAGAATTACCCCTCCCTCTATTCCTCCCAGCCCCCTCCCTGTATCCTCCTCCTCAGCCTTCTCCTGAGTTCCACTCTTCCTCCATTTCCTCCAGAAAACAGCAGGCCTCCCATGGATATCCATTGAACACAATGTAACAAGAGTCAATAAGATGAGGCATAAACTCTTGTATCAAGGATGGGAGTGGCAACCCTGTTGGAGGAAATGGGTCCCAAGAACAGGGGAAAGAGTCATTTACGCTACAGCTCCCAAAGTTGCGAGTCCCATATACACCAAGCTAGTAACTGTAACCTACATGCAGAGAATCTAGCACAGGCCCATACAGGCCCCATGAAGGCTGCTTCAGTTCTTGTGAGCCCTACTTGGTTGATTCTGGAGGCTGGTTTCTCCTGGTGTTCATTTCTCTGGCTCCTACAATTCTTCCTCCCCATTTCCAATTTGAGCTCTTTCTCCCTAATTTTTGACTATCGGTCTCTTGAATCTGTTCCTGTCAGGGGCTGGCAGAAACCTTTCTGATGGTGATTTAGTTAAGCATGGGTCTCTCCTCTCTCTCTCTCTCTCTCTCTCTCTCTCTCTCTCTCTCTCTCTCTCTCTCTCTCTCTCTCTCTCTCTCTCTCTCCCTCCTCCCTCTCTCTCTCTCTCTCTCTCTCTCTCTCTCTCTCTCTCTCTCTCTCTCTCTCTCTCTCTCTCTCTCTCTCTCTGGATATCATTAGGAATGTTATGATTATTTTTCTGTCATAAGATTTTTGGCTATTAAGCCTCTGTTTCCTTCTCACCTATGCAGTGCCAAGCCTGGACGCTAAATGGTAGACAGGCTAACTAATTAAAAATATAACAAAGTAGAAGCATACAATTGGCTGTAAATTCACATGTAGAAGTTGAAGCTGAGAGCATATGCTGGCCAATGCTGAAAATGAAATGGGCCAAGGGGATAATTTGATTAGGCATCATGTTCACAGTATATTGAGATTAAAGAAAGTGATTGAAACAAACCATTTCATAATCAACAGTAATTTTGTCCTTTGAAAAGAAGTAATTTATATTGGAATTAGTTCAATATTCACTCAAAAATAAATTATAGATTGCAGGTAATTATGTCATTTGAAGGAATACTCTCTTTAATAATGATACCATGTGGAAATATTTGCGTAGTATATCTTAGTTGTTTTATAGTTCACACAGGTTTAAGGTAAATACTGTCAATGCTATCCAGGTTTGCACATGTCTTCAGCACAGTGAGCAGATTCCTGCTCTAAGTCCAGTGTTTCTCTGTTCCTTCACAGATGCCTTCTATGAGGCATTCTACAGATTTACCATGAATAGTTTCATTGCAATAATAAATAAAATCTCTCACTGTAAAGGTTTGCTTGGAATTCTTTTGCAGTCGTTTTCAATGGATAATTGTATGTTGACCCTCTCTTTTGGATTTGATCTGTAAGGTTTAATTTTCAAAACTATTACATGCAAAAGAAACCATGATAAATATTGCTAGATTCTGAGGTGAGTTATTTTGTAACTAAGGGAATGCCCACTTGTGAATACTTTCTCACCCCCATCCACCTGCATTTCCAGTTTGAATCTACAAGCACGATACAGCATACTGTCTTATTTTATACACTAGGCATATCAAGGAAAGTGTGTGCTTCTAGTTTCACAGATGTGAGAGACAGTAACTGTGATGCTGCCATCATCCTGTAGGCAGAGAAAAGAAGGAGGCTACTCAAAACTATCTTCAGTTCTAAAAGTGTGGTGATATATAATGAAATCTAGAGGTTATTAATGGCGATTAAGAATATTTCTCTAAGATGAGATTTGTTTCCACATACAACAGTAGAGAAATACAGTGGCCAGCAAGATGCTCTCTTTTTGGTAGATTATTTTCTCTTACTTTTTGAGCTTTGTACCATAATATTTGACCTAAAGAATTAATGTATTATAGTCTCAAACTTGTGTCCTTACAGAGGCTTTAGTAATGTCAGAGGTCATTGCCACAAAGATAAGGGGATACGTAGGGTTTTCTAGTAAGGGTTGAAAATCTAAGCATTTAATTGATCACCAATCTGTCCCAAAATTCAGGGTATCTTCATAAAGCCAAACTTCTAACTCTAAAGGATGACTGTCTGCAGGGTTTGATGAGGAAAGGAATGCTTTTGTCTAGGAAAGTTTCTATTCCAAAATCTCACAGTATGAATTTCATTAAGATGGGAAAATACAATGACTCTGAAAACAAAAATTCTTTAAATCTAGACAGTTGCAAAATCATCACTACTTGATATTTTTGTTAGTTTAATTTCTTTTGTTTTTGAATGAACACTTACTGAAAGTTATCAATACTCTATTTTTCTGTTTTTTCTCATTGACAAAACCATGTAAACCTAAGCAAGATTTTAAATTTTAAGGAAATAACAAAAGGGTTTGTGAGTAGAGCTTCCAAAAGAAGATCACTTGTCAAGAGGTTCCTCCACAGGGGTGAAGGCTACACATTCTTCAGTTTAGGCAGAATAAGATCTTGAGAATGTGCATTTTGAAGAAAGAAAAATATGGATTTAGTCTGTATTTCTGGTATCCGTTTCCCTTCATGACAGATAATATTTTAACTGTCGACTTCCTTAGCTGTAAAGACATTGCATTGCAAAAAAGAAAAAAAGGTCTTTATCAAGGTCATTTTGATGAATTTAAATGGATTAATCCATTAATGATATGACATTTTATAAAATATCCGATATAACATAACTATCCTACTCAGGGTTACAATTGCTGTGATGAATGAAAGACCATGACCCAAAGCTACTTGGGGAGGAAAGGGTTTATGCTTCTATATCACAGTTGATTATTGAAGGAGGTCAGGGAAGAAACTTAAGCAACAGATCGTGGAGACAGAAGCTGATACCAAGGCCATAGACTGGCCTATTGACTACTTCTTTCTTGATGGTGAGAGGGGCCAGGTGCAATAACTTCTCCTTTATCTTAGAATACCTGTGCATGCCCCACACCACTGAACTCAGAATTTCACTGAGGTAGAAGGCTGTTGAATTTTGGTTGGATTTATTGTCCATCCTTTGATGTACATATGTGTTATTAACAAATCAACATAGTTTCTAACTCCTGCACATTTCATTTAATTAACATAATGTCAACATAGTTAACAAGTGTGATTTTATGGAATCACTATAGAAGTGTTCAAGATCCTTTCTAACTATGTTATGAAACAGGGCTGGAGAGTTAATATATACTTGAAGTAAAACTATTTACAAATATAATACTGACTTGACCAACTGAAAGTAAATTGCTTCCGGTGCTCTGTTTTTGAAATTAAATTAGATTTTGAAACTAAATTTATGCTTCCAAATAGTACAAATATGTACTTATCTCACAGAGTACTTTTTTACTCTTTTAAACACAGGTTATAATTTTAAAAAGTTATTAATGAAAATACCATGATTGGTAAAAATAAAGACTTAAGTTAAGAAAGTAATAAGAGTTTTAAAGAATATTGGTCAGATTCCCTGTTATATTTGCTGTTGTAAGTGATATTACGTGTATGTGGATTCTCCAAAGATATGGAAAGAGCAATTCTCAATTTCATATGAATAAACAAACCCAGGATAGAGAAAATAATACTTAACAATAAAAGAACTTCTGGGGGAATCACAATTCCAAGTTGGGCTGGTCACTGAACCTACTTTTCCTCCGTCTTCTCTCCATTTTTGTCCTTGCAATTCTTTTAACAGGATCAATTCTGGCTCAAAGTTTTTACTGTGGGATGACAACCCCATCCTTTCACTTGATGCCCTGTCTTTCTACTGGAGGTGGACTCTACAAGTTTCCTTGTCCTACTGTTGGGTATTTAATCTAAGGTCCCTCCCTTTGAGTCCTGAGCTTCTCTTACCTCCAAAATCTCTGGTAAATTCTAGAGGGTCCCCCTACCTCCTACCTCCTAAGGTTTCCTGTTTCCATTCTTTTCTGCTGGCCCTCAGGGCTTTACTCCTGCCATCCCCCACCCCCCAATACCTGATCATGTTCCCTTATTCCCCTCCCTGTCCCCTCTCTCACCCAGCTTCCTCCTTCTGTCTCTCATGATTGCTATCTTCTCCTGCCCTAGTGGGATTGAGGCATCCTTTGGCTTAACCTTGAGTTCATGCTGCATTTAGAAGGCTTTGTTTCCTTCCTGTCTTCTAGCCCCTCTGACTCTTGTATCTGACAGTCTCCACTTCCTAGAATCTAGAGTCCTGAGGGGAGGGATATGATATGATGTTAAGGTTGAATATATTGTCCAGTGTTGGTCTCTAATTTTGATCCTATCTTCTGTGGGAGGAAGCTTTTCTAGTGGTATCTGGACTAGGCATGATCTATGAGTACAGCAGAATGTAGGATTTATTTTATCACTATCTTCTTTAATGGATGAATAGTTTTGGTTTTACTGTACATCCATGGATTATCTAGTCTCAGATTCTTGGTCACTGTATCAACATTAAGCATGGTTTTCTTCATATTAAGCATTATGTCAAATCCACTATTGGTTGGTTTCTTACACGAGTTTTCTGACATCATTAAATTAGCACACTTTTCAAGCAGGGCACCAGTGTGTAGTGAAGAATTTGTGTCAGGTTAGTTTTTATGTTTCTTCTTTGGTCATGTGCAGATTACATTTCCCATACCAAGAACACACTAAACCAGGGTTTCTCCAGGTAGCCCTGACTATCTTAGAAGTTGATCCGTAAGCCAGGCTGGCCTCAAATTCAGAGACCTACCTGCCTCTGACTCCCATTTGCTGGAATTAAAAGTGTAAAATATCATGCCCAACTTATTTCACACAGTTTAAGGAAAGCAGATGTCTGACTAAATTGCAAGGCCTATGCCACCTGTAGATATCAAGCAGTTTGGCAGGTAGTGGCCATCAATCAAAACAGAATATTTAGCAAGTTCCTCCTTCCCTCCTTCAAGCACACGCACATCAGACTGTTTACAGAAACCATGCGTCTTTCTCTTTTAAACTGTGTATTTTCTTCTAAAGAGACATAAAAGTGAGTTCTGCTGGTGAACAGAAGGCTTTTCAGAAATTGCCAATTCATTTACATGAAGTTTGCCTGACTCAACATTTCTTTGCAATTTATGGAGCCAAAAGTCACAGTGAGCCAAGCCTGGTGGTGCAGACTTTCAATCTCAGCTACCAGGGAAGCTAGGCTGGAGGACGTTCAAGGTCTTCTTGTGCCTCAGAGCAAATCCAAGGCCAGCTTGAACCATTCTTCCAGCTATCTTTCTCAAAAGTAGTGTATTAAAAGAAGAGGGCTAGGGTAGAGTTCAATCACATGTCAGTCTCCTAGTATGCACAAGGTCCTGAGTTCAAACCCAGTACTGAGAGAAAAAATCCCAGTGGATGATAAATAGGCAGTCTCTTCCCGAACACTTCAGAAAAGACTAGTAGGTATTAAATCACTGTCCTCACCACAACATTGTGAACATTACATCCGAGAAAATATGTCTGACACAGAGGACAGATGATGAAATGTCACCCACAGCTAATGAGTGAGTACACATTTATAGAGCAGTTATGAGGTAACTAAACAACCGTTCATCTGTGTGGTAAAGATGTGGACTACAGGAATTCTGAGCACACAGTACCTATGCGACCTAACAGGCTTCTGAAGTTTTTGTTTTCAGCTCTCTGAGCTCCCAGGAAGAATGTTTGGTATTTTGGCCAAAGACCAAATTAGTCAGTAGCTTTGAATAAAGCTATGTTTCCAAAATTGACCCTTGTAATAAAGGCAGAGAAGCCAGGAAAGAGCACAACCAGTGATAATGAGGCTCATTCACCAGGGCCTTGCTTACTGAGCTCCTGTAGGACCATCCAGAGGAGAAAAGTATGGAGCCTGCTTGTTTATAACAGGCTGTCCGATAGCATAGCTTCCAAACTCAGCTTCAGTTCTCTCTTCAGAGATAAAGGATATGCTTAGTTTCACAGTATAGCTTTTTATTAATTCCACAATAATTTCTAAATAATATTATATAATAGCAATTCAAGTTAATTTATCATTCCAAAACAACATATATCAGATTCTGTAAGTGGAAAGACTTGATGTATTGATTGTTTCTTTACACTCAGTTACTGGCATTTTGTGAAACCTGGAGTAAGGATGATACAGAAATATTCACTGTGGAACACTTTAGAGTGTATTTTACAGGGTGGGTGGGTGGTCCCCGTCCACATATTAAGTGGTAACAATGAAGCTAGAAACCAAAAGATTTGTTTAGAGTCATATTTTACATTCTGGTTCAAAGCATTTGACGTTGGGTACTCTTGTTCCTATCCAGAGTGCTTCAGAGAATTTCCTAGTCAGTATATCCTGCTCAGAAAAAATTCATGGAAACCCACTCAGATGTGAATTCACATATCTGTTAACTTTTCTTTCATTTTCATTTGGGTTTTTGATTTTATTTTTCTACAGTATCTCTGTGTAGCCCTAGTACCCCGATACTAAATGTGCACATTTATATTCTTCTAGGTCTTTCTAAAATCTCTAATAAATTCATATGGATTAATTTATTCTCTGACATCTCCTTTCTTCAGAGAACATCTCATTATATCAATTCTTTGAAAAAAATCTCCTTTAAGGCAATTTCTGGACATCCTTAAAGATTCCAAAACATTTCGCCTATGATGCTTTCTTACTTCTCACAGACCTGTAGGCACAGCATCGTATCATTTGAACAGTCATGCAATATTCACCTGCTCCACGTTAGACTTTAAAAGGACATTTTCTCCATTTTATAGCGGAGCAGTTTTTGAAAGGATCATGCCTTTTACAACAGTACTTATCATTGTTCTGATACACAGTCATACACTTTGTATGACCACTGTATTGAAATGAAAAACTTTCTAAGACTCCACAAGTTAATGTTACGCACAGACAGTCTAGATAGACACTAGGCCAGTAAGCACAAAATAATATAGGAGTTGAATTGGTGAAATTTTTATTTTGTCCTTTATATGAATGTCACTCATGACTATTTTGTAGGAATATAATCTTAGAACATTTATGTGACACCGTATTTTATTATGTAAATTTTCTGATTTTTCTGTACCTAATATTTCTGGGTTTATACCTGCTAGAAGACAGTGGAAAAAGCAATATAATCCCGAGAATATATTATACTTCATGGAAATTTATAGACCACGTATTCTGACTTATAACAGAGAGTGAACACTCTCTCAAATATTTCCTTAGACAGCTTTGAACAAAAACAAAGAAAAGCTTAATTCCATGTGTGGTTATACTAATCCTAATGATCTCTCAAATTTACATATTTTTATTCCTCCTGGAATATAGTAGTTGCTCTGGAAGATTCTTCTCACTGATAATGCAGGCTGCAGCATATATCTCTTTCAGTCCTGAACTTCTCCCCTCCTTTTATTAAAAATAGATTTTCACACACACACACACACACACACACACACACACACACACAAACACACACATCCTTGTACTCCCCAATACCTGCTCCTCTCATCTGGATCAACACCTTCAAGGTTCTTATGTATACTTGAAGTATGCATGGATCCAGTAATACGAGAAAATATTTGTGTGTACATGCATATGAGTATGTGGACCAGATGTTGATGTTAAATATTTTCCCCAGTTGCTATCCACTTTAGATTTGAGACAGCCTCTTACTGAACCTGGTGCTATACTGATTGCCCAGGAAGTTGCAGGATCTGCCTATCTCCATGTCTCTAGTCTTGGGATTACAAGCACTTACTCTTGTGCCAGCTTTGTATATGAGATCCAAACTCAGGTCCTTGTGTTTTTTGTGACAAGTACCTTAGAGGTTTAGTTATTTCTTCAAACTCCACTTTAAAAGAAGGTAATACTCAATTAAGTTGATTTTTATGTTCCCTTATGTAACATTTTGTAAATTCTTATCAGACAAAATGAATACTTAATAAAAAACCTAGATATTAACATTAATGGACACACTATGAAAACTCTTACAAAAGGGACAAATGCAATGAATTTTAAAATGAGGCATTTAACCTTGCAGAGTTTGGCTTTCCCTTTTGATTTTCTTATTCGCTCCAAATATTATTGTTCATGAAAATTCTTCTCTTTCTTGTTCAACAAATATGTATTTTAGTAATATATTATTCATTGATCAATCAAAATATTTCTAGAATAGAAAATAGTTTGTTTCCAGATTTTTGTTTTGTTTTGTTACTTCACTGCTATGTAGAGTCTCAAAAATGGAACTTTAGAACCCTTAAGGCAATTGTAAACATGTTATCAAAACATATGGGATTTATTAACTTCCAAAACATTGCTGGTTTTAGACATTTTGCAGAATTCCTAGATTATCTGACTTCTAGAAAAATGCAGTCATATCTGTTTGTAATGTGCAGAAATCAGGTCACAAAAAGAATTTTTATGTATAAGAAAGTACAATTCTATGGATTTAGTTTTGTGCCAACTACTTTAGTATGGTCTGATAGTCCATCTATATGAAATAAACGGGATCCAACAAAAATAATTGTCCCAGTATATAATGAAGACCATACCTTGTGAGGGGAATTATGTGAATGGTTGGAATACATTTAAAAATAATAAAAGTTAAGAAGCTAAACTTAGATGATCCACCATAAGCAACAAAGACTTCTGGATCACTTCCAAATAGCCAATGGGAGTCTTCCCATTACACATGTAATACATTGGTTCAGTCAAAAACTGTGATTTATTTATATATCTTTAATAGTATTGCGTTTGTGATATTTCACTTATGAGCAATGGTGGCCAACATCTACACAAAGAAGCCACAGAAGAGGAGAGGAAAAATCCACATTCCATTACACAAATGCATGTTCCCTTGGCTTGTTTCCTAGAGCAATGTGGGTGCAAACTGAAGGAAACTTGCAGAGACCTGCCAGCCCTGTATCCCTAACCTTTTTTTTTTAAATTGATGCAAAGTACCACATGAAGATGGCTAACAGGTTAAGGGGAGTTTATGATGATTTTCTTTTATTAACAGCCTTAGGTCTCTGAGACTTTGAGTCTCCAGTTCCAGTGTTGTTCCTTTGTTATCCAAGATAGGTATGATCCACTACTTTTGGTTTTGATTCTTTTATTCTGAATCATGCAGAACTCTCTGATGTTTTTTTTTTCATGGGGAGGATCAAGCCCAATTAAACTTTAACTCTTTTAAAATTAGCTGACTGGCACATCACAAAGAATTATATTACTAGATTCCTTAACTTCCTACTTCTTTTTTGTTTTTGAAGAATATTTTACTTTAAACTCAGACTTATACCATGTGGGGAAAAGTTCCTGTGTAGTTTGTGGTAGGACTTGCATATACCCATTCAAATGTATAATGCATGTTCCATCAGGTAAAAAACGAATTGAATCCTTAGAAAGTATAAGAAAATATTGTTGTTTACCATTCACAAATGCATTTATAAATTAAATATGACATTTTGATTTCAAAATCATTTGAGTATGTTTTTAATTAAGACTTTTGAATATTTATAAGCTTCTCTTAAAAAGTATCTGGAAGTTCAAGGTAACCCCTGCTAGAGTGCTTCCGATTTTGCACTTCTAAGTAGTGTGCTCTGTCTCTGAAATATTTCTGCAATCTTTGTTATGATCCCAAGTGTATCATCTAATTTGAAACAGACTTGCTGCTGTTTTCAACTACATTCAGTTTGTGGGTTAAATACATGAGATAGAAATAACTGAACAAAATGTGGCTTTCTGAGGCTAGACATTCCAACTGGCTCTCTGTAGCCAAGAATGTAAATCTGGTTAGGATTTTTAAACCGTAGTTATTTTCAAAGTAATGATAAATGGGCGTGCCCACTGAATTTACATGCTCATTTGTTGATTTTTATAAAAGCTTGTGTTTGATGAAGAGTGGATTCAGAGACTCTTAGATGGATGGAAGTTACGCTCAGGTACTTTCCTTCTATTACATAAGGTTGACACACCAAAAATAAGTGATGGAGAAAAAAACGTGGCTTAGTTTTCTCTGTTTTCCTCCAGCTGGTAGTCCCTGATGTCGCTAATGTCAGCCATTTTATTTCAGTTGGAAAGGAAATAGGAAATTAATATGAGTGAACACAAACACTTGTTCAAAAAGAAGACTCTGAAACAGGATGTACATTTCGTGATTAATAACAAGACGGTATTTCTAGCTTTGCCAATCCAGCCCAAACTACCTTTCATTTCTGTCTGAGTAGCCTCATTGGAATTCCTGATAGCATTAACCATCATGGAGACGTGATGGACAAAGACAAATGATTTGACTTCTGTCTGCTTCTAATATGATAAAGGCTTCAGGTGACATTAATCAGTTGGACATTCTCATCTGGGAGGAGAATCACAGGGAAAATAAGTCTTATTTGAGGAAAAAAATCAAATAAAACTGAAAAGATGTGGTAATGGTGAGTCAGTGGAAGACATTAAACATAGAGAAACACTGAACTGCAGGAAGGGCAAGCATTAACTACTAAGATAAACAAACAGGGTACATCATGCAAAGGAAGATCCATAGCCACTTCTACTCTGGAAAGAACTATGAGATTTGTAGAAAACAAATAAATCAATGCCTACTTGCTCTCTAACACTGAGACAAGAAAGCATATATATATATATATATATATATATATATATATATATATATATATATATATATATATATAATTTCCACTTACTTTTTTCCTCAAATTGAACATATGTAGAGTAGCCAAGATTGTATGGTACTGTAAGATACAAAGAATCTGGGCACTGACCTTTTGTTACTCCACATGAAAGAAGAAAGATGATTTGACATTCAGTGCTTTGTGTAAAGACTCCACCTATATTTCCAACAATGCTGACTCATTTTCCCAGCCACGTGTACTGTTTTGACTATATTTAGGTTTCTGGGATGAAATGTTATAGACTGGTTCATTGTGTCCTCTTCTCTGTGCCTCAGATGTAGAAACAGTACATAATGCCTAACATTACAGAATGAGCAACTAGAAGTTTTGGCATGAGAATTTAAGGAATGTACCACAAAATGTCACGTCCTTTCTCCTATCATAATTATTTTAAGCAATGACTCAATCCTAGTTCAGCACTCTCTCTTCTGAAGTCAATTACAATGGCTTTGAGCTTCATCCACATGACCTATATAACTCAAATCATGGGTTAAAGAAAATGCTTATACATTCACTCCATTGTAACTAAATTTTTAATTATTCTGTCAACACATTATCGTTTTTTAATGGTGTGTGTAAGTGTGTTTGTGTGTGTGCACGTACATGTGTGTGTGTGCGTGCATGCGTGTGTGTGTGTGTGTGTGTGTGTGTGTGTGTGTGTGTGTGTGGTGTGTGCGCCATGCACTCTATTCATGTAACATGGAACTCAACTAACCTATGAATATGTGACTGGAGACCACAGCTGGATCTGAATCATCCTATATTGCGCTTTACCTTATCTATCTATCTATCTATCTATCTATCTATCTATCTATCTATCTATCTATCTATCTATCTATCTATCTTTGTGTTATTTGACACAGTCTCTCACTGAATCTGGAGCTTATTATTTTGGCTAGAGTGTGTGCAAGTGCTGGGGTTACAGATAAGCCATACTAGGTTTTGCATGGGTGGTAGGCATCGAAACTCGAGTCTTAGTGCCTCAAATATTGAGCATTTTACTCTCAGCTTCATCTCTCATCCCCCGTTGATGGACCACAATCAATGAACTCTGAAAGTGAATTTTTCAAATATTTTTGGCATGTCATTCAGAACTCTCTTACACAGTGTTCCTATATTATTGTTTACACTATTGTGATGCCTGACTTTATCTTCTGCTATTTCCGAATTTAGAAATGCACATCTGCTCAAGGGTGGCCAGTGTGCCTGTGCAATGAAAGAGGGATAAAAGGAAGATTAGGACTCTATTTCCTTCTCCGTCAATTGCTTGCCTGTAATCCTGGATAATCCTTGACTTTGACCCAATATTTATTCAACAGATGAGATTCAAGGCAAACCTCTGCCTCAGATATTATGAGCCCATAAACCAAGGGTAAATGGGATTGTCCATTAAGAAGCCAGAGAGACTGGTTAGGGAAATAAGAGTAGCAGAATGGTGCGTTGCAATCTATATTAAGTATGCTAAAGGTTATACAGGCAAAGTGCAGTCTTCATAGGGCTGAGAGTTCCAGGGGTGAATGCCTGAAAGGAACGTTGCAATGAAAAATAGGACAGGCATGGTGCTCCACTACTTTCAAGGTGCAGGCCAGAGGGTCTGGAGTCAAAGTCATTCTCAGTTACACAATGAGTACAAGGTCATATTGGGTCACCCAAGTCCCTGTCTTGAAAGAGAGAAAGACAGATTAAAGTAAAATAAAAGAAAGCATATAAGCTAACACTGCTACTTTTCATTGATGAAGTGCATTACTGAAACTTTTTGAGTAGTTATAGATTTAATCAGAACTATAATTTTAACTGAACAATTCTACAAAACTGATGATGTTATCACATTTGTCCATCAAGCTTTTTGAACACAATAAATAATCTATGTGAGGACCCCCAGAGCATACAGACTTCATATGGATTCACAAATGCACTTTCCTATGTTCATTAGTGTTTCTTCCTTTTTTATAATGTTATATCTAAACATATATTCTCAAATTAGAGTTTATAAAATAGTCTCTTACTTATTTACAACAAAATTTATTATCCACTCCATTGCTATAAATTAGACCAAATTTCTCTACCATTTTCACCACTTGAAAATACAGCAGCCACCTTTTTATACTGAAAGCATACTTTCTTTTAAAGCTATAAAGCTTCTGTATTAATAGAATCCCAAACATTCCATAGTGGTGGCTCAACATGCTGAAAAGCCATTTTGATCTCTACTGTTTACTCTGACTTTCAGTGGGGGATACTGAACAAGGGTCTACAGTTCAGTACTTGAATCTGTGGTCTGCTTAGGGAACCACAGCGAGGGTACCTGGCATTGCTCAAAGCACTGGGGAGACAGGCAAAGGCTTGCTCCTGACATTTTTCAAATGATTTCCTAAACAGAACTCTTCTATTCGACTTTTTGAAAGGAGGTTTCAGTGCTAACAGAGTGCTACTCTGGATGCTGTTAAAGGTGGTGGCAAATGCAGTTGATGAGGGATGGTGGATGGATAATAAAAGAGACTTGGAGAAAATAGGGGTGGAAAATACAAGACCATTGATAACAAAAAATCTTTTAATCAAGTGTCTGGCTTGATAGTTTACTTTGTTGGGGGGGGATCTCATAGTATCACATTGTTTAAGGCAGCAAAAGAACAAAATATGTTGTTAATCCAAACACTGATTTTAAGTTTATGAGAGTAGCAGTTTTCTATTTCAGTAAGAGAAGCAATCAAATTTTACAAAATAGAACAGGAGAAGACAGCATTAGTATAATCCAATGTTCAGAAGAGCTGGACTGTTTATGATAATTCAGTAATGCTTTCTTTTCACACACCAACAAATCATCTGTGCTGCAAATTTGATAAGAATTGAATAGTGTACTCAAAGAGATGTGCAATCAAACAACTTCCTTAGAGGAATTATTTGGAGGGCAACAGGAATCCATGCCACAGTCAGCTCTTCCTTTATGGAAAAAAGCTCTTTAAGTCACCCACAACAAGGCAAGGAAGGACCTTTGCATGATCCATGTTCTGGCATCTTCCATGATTCACAGTTCATTTTAGGAACTCAAATTCATAAAAAAACAAAACACAAAAACAAAAACCACCAATGTTGAAACAGAAGTTACTATGCAATGGGCACTCAACCACCAGGTATAGAACAGGAGCCTCAGCCCCATGTCAAAAGCACAGAATGCTGCCTAAACAGGGCTCTTCTTGAACAATGTCTTTTTTCATAATGATATAAAAACAGATGAAGTACACCTTGAGAAGAAGAAGAAGGAGAAGAAGAAGAAGAAGAAGAAGAAGAAGAAGAAGAAGAAGAAGAAGAAGAAGAAGAAGAAGAAGAAGAAGAAGAAGAAGAAGAAGAAGAAAGGAAACAAAACAGCAAATGAAACATTGCTTTCTAATTCTACCATGGAAAGCACACATAGTAACTGGGCTTTGGAAAGCCTTTTCATCTGCTGACCTGCACAGCTTGATCAGGTGACAGGCTCATTAGCACATGGTTATCAACTTACTCCAGCCAATGAAAATTTCACAAATACCTAATAGTCGAGGTGAATGTTAACAGGGTCTGGCAGGATGATTGAAAACATATTAGGTTCAAGTTCAAATTTCTTACTACAAACTTTTACTCTTTGATATGTGTGGCTGGAATTATCATGGTGGTTTTCTCTTTGTTGGTTGGTTTCACTGCAAAATAGTCCTTTGCTTTCAGACCTTGCCAGTTCTGATAAGGTACAAATATTTACTTGGCTTAAGTGTAGGAAAGCAGAATGAGGATTTTTATACCACGTTTTTTAGAGAAACAGAAAGCATAAAAAGGAACAAACATTGAGTTTAGAATTTTCAGGAGACAAGGTGTCTTGCCTTCAAGACTTGCTTTAGACTTGTATATAGACTGTGAATATTGGCCCTCTGCTTCTTCCCCAAGTGCTGGACTAATAGCTGTGTACCTCTATGACTCATTTACAGGGTGCTGGGGATTGAACCCAGGACTTCATTCATACTAGGCAAGTACTCTACGAAATAAGCCACAACTTCAGCACATAGAATAATATTATTATGTGTTCTATCAAGAACACTAATAGAGAAATATGCTCTGTAATTTCTCCAGAAAAATAAAGTAGTTATTAAAATGTGATTTTAATAAACATAGAATACTTGTTAGTCAAAATTGAGAATATTGTTTGAGGCCAGCTCAAACAATAACGATTACTAGGCTAAATAAATCTAATAAATAATGACACCTTGATGGAGAAAGAGAAGAGGAAAGAACAAAAAGAAACAGGGAGAGAATGAGAGTGAAAGAAAAAGCAAGAGAGACAGAAAGAGAGAGAGAGATAGACTTGTTCTATCAATTCTAAATGAGTCAAAGACATACTACTTTCTTGATTTTTACTTTATTTTGATTTTTTGTTCTAACCTTTTTTTAGACTTGAGAGTAATGCATGCAACAAGAAAAGTTTTGCGGTAAAGAATGGTACAAAGCCAACCGCTCTGATGACATCTGAACAGTCATGCTGTAAATAGTTCTGCTCTTTTTATTCATTTAATGTGGATAAGCACAAGGAGCAAGAGTCTGAGTAAAATCAGAATCCCTGTTTCAGTTTAGAATGAACAAGTCAGGCATCTCTTGCCAAAGTTTATTTCTTCTAATTTGTTAATTTTACCATACAATCCAGAGTAATAAAAACCCTGAAGACGATATGCCCCTTGCCTAGATACTCTTCCTTATGTGAAAACAAAGATGTGATATTGAATTCTTAAACCTATTGTTAATGCTACAGAAAGAAAATTAACACAATAAAATTTAAAAGTCTATTATTTTAGTAAAAGTAAATTGAAACAGTGAGTGGATATTGTGTTAAATTATTAAAAGTATATACTTCTATCCATCCCATGAAAATCACATGAGAAAAAAATGAAGTGCATCAGTTTCTTTCTTTACTAGAACTACTGAATAAGCAATTCTAAAGGCAACTGTGACTGACTCAGGGGCTAGGTTCTTTAATTCTACGCCACCTGTTACCTAACCTGGTATAGTCAATAATGAACTTAAAAAATTCTTTACCTCATAAATTAATGTTATTCTTTCCTATAGTAACACTTCTACTCCCGAATGCCTCCTTCTTCCTCCTTCATGACCTTTGTCCTCCATTGTTCAGTTTCTTCCCATTAATATAGATAGACAGGACCTGTGACTGCTTCTAATGAGTTGAATCAGAAACGCAGAAGGAAGCCACTACTGGAATCACCTCAGAAACTACAAGACGCTATGTTGATAATGCACTCACTCTAGGGACTCTGCTTGCTTTCTTAATAAAATATGAGAGAATGTCAAAAATACTCATATAGCACATAACTTCAAAGAATCGCAGGAGACCTTAGATTTGTAGGAAAGGATTTCTGACTCATAACAAGAAATAAGTTGGAAGTCTTAAGCTCTATCAGCACTGGGAAATGACTTCTGCAAGCAATGTAGGGGAGTTTGGAAACTTTCCCTTGAAACCTGGAAATGTAACTCTCAACTACAGCCCTGTATAGGTCTAAATAGAAAACTCAGCTGAGCTACCTTTGTGAGAGTAAACATGGTTTTAAGCTGCTCAACCTGTAATAACTTGATGTGTAACAGAAGGTAGCTGATGAAGAAAGCAACCTTTTGGTCATAAGCTTTGTAAATCCCACATTAGAATGTTCATTTCTCTTGCTAACATGTTGATTTACTTTCATAAGCAATAAATCTTTTTTATTGCTAGATATTTGTTCTGGATATTAAGGACTCAGAGAGAAACACACAAAATAAAATGTGTATGTTATCAGTTATCATGGAAATGTATTAATGGCACTAAGTGTCAACAATTATTAATTATATTAAAATTATATTAAACAAACAGGACATGAATTGCCTTGACCAGGAGAATTTGGAAAACTTCTGTCATCTATACTTCATGAGGAACTTGGCAGAAAGAAATTAATTAGTATCAACTTACAGAGTTTTTCTATTCCTATAGCTTAATAAACCTACTGTAATAAATTTTATGATATGGTGATGCCTTTGGAAACAAGTGGAAAGAAAAGTACATAGTCAACATTTTCAACATGACAAACAAAGAATCCTATATACTCTTAGGTTTCTCTGGGAAGCTAAAAATTTGAGTAAGGATGGATGGATACATGTCTAACTTAGAGAGTGACAGGAATACACTTCTTACTAGACGAGCAGCCAGAGTGACAAAATTGCTAAACTAGGGCAAACTGCAGTGTTTAATGAACAGTAAAAAGTGAATTTAGCCTGAGCTTAAAGATTAGGAAGAAAGTCGAGACTGGAAAATCCAGAAAGACTCAGCTAACACACCCACTTATGCCCTAGGGATGTAACAGTAACACAGAGACACAAAATCCCATTCTCAAGGTGCTTCCCGGGTTATGTACAAGATGTTAAGAATTTTAGGAGTATGGCCTAATAGCAAAAGGAAATCATTGCACTGTGAATAGCAGGCAAATAAGACTATCTTTTTATGAGACAGCTGTTTCTCCATTAAGTGTACTTTTAATAGCCCATAAAATTATTTGTGAGTAGGTAGGGATGAACAATGTTACTCAATTTTCTGTTGATTCCTCCCTGAATACGATAAAATAATAATAGTGTCTTTGTTACTATTTATTTGATATTAATACATATAAATTACCAATAAAGGTTGTTACAGTTATTTTACTTTCTTTTTTATGTTTGCTATATAAAGCATAAAGATAGGCTTGGTGGCAGAGATAAAACATGCTAGTAGACTTCCTATAAACAGTGTTGGGAGGCACAAAAGGCAACAGTGACATAGAGGTCAGCGGGAGGAGGTGAAAGAAGACAGTTGTCAAATCACGGTAGACAAAACCATTAAACATCAGCTGGAAGCAGGTGGGGTTCCCTCCTTTGGTAAAAAACTTATGCCATAAAGTATGGAAATGGCAGACTCTGTCTTCAGGACTATGCTGAGCTCACACCTGGATTACAGAACTCATTTCTGAGGTCACCATCTTATAAATATGCAGAAAAACTGGATAAAGTTCAGAGAAAAGTAGTGAGAGTGATTAAAGACTGGATTCTGATAGATTTATGAAGGGAGATTAAAAAGTAAAACATGTCTTAACGAAGGCCATGAGGAGATGATGCTCATTAATCTCTTAAACATTTAAAATAGTAGTGAGCATGAAGAACAAAAATATTATTTTCTTGAAATTGGAAAAGAGAGAACATTTAATCATAGCTGAACTGCTAGAAGTAGAGATCCTGACGTTAAAAACCTCCATTTTCTGGAACTCTATAGAATATTCTATATGGATAAAAATATCACATGCACATGTGAAAATGCATAGAAGTGTTTACTTTCAGATAAATAGAATTTTCCAAGGCCAGATAGTCGTACCTATTATTACTGTTATTATTGTTGTTGTTGTTATTATTATTATTATTATTGGTCTTATCATATAAGGTCAGAGAATAATCTTGTGGAGTTAGTTTTTTTCTTCCACTTTATTTTTTTGCATTTATTTTATTTATCCTAATAACTTACAAAATGTAATTTATATTGAATTATATTAATTATATATTATACTATATATTTATATACTTATAAAATACAATTAATTTTATTTATCCTTATAACGTCATACAGAAGTAGTGTATTTGCATCAAGTGCATTGCACACTCTTACCCCTTCAGTTCCTGCTGCATCCTTAGACTCCCTTGCAAATTGATGACTTAGTCTTCTTTAATTATATAACTGTATACTCACATGCATATATATGCACATAAATCAGCCAGCTGAAACCATTTAGAGGTTTGTATGCATGTATGCGTACTACACACACACTCATTTGTATGTGTGTGTGTGTGTGTGTGTGTGTGTGTGTGTGTTTATGGCTGAACATTTTGTATTAGATAATCTGTTATGGGGAATCTGGATGCTTGGAGATGACTTCCTGGAGTAAAATCAGAAGACTGATTCTTCTTCTCTTTCCTTCCATATTTCTAAAACAGTATTAAACCCCTCATCAAAGAAGTTTTCTTTTGCATCAAAGGAAGACTATCCTAGAAATGTATAACTGGTCAAATTGCACAGAACAGCGGTCTATGTATTGCCCAGTGCTAGTTGATACATTTATAGTAAAACTCATACACCTAAGTCTCGGGGTCTATCACTGAAGAAGGAAAATGTAAGACCCAGATGATCATGGTATATGTCCCAAAATCGCCTCCTCTATATATGAAATCATAAAATATTAATAATGATAAAATATTAAAATATGCTCACCTAAAGACCTAGACAATGATAACAGCAGTTGACACCCCAATTTTGATGTAAGGAATCTCACAAGACTCCACTTCAGATAAAGACCTACAAGTAATTATTGTCTCTCCTATTTTTACCTGGGTTACAGGGATCAAATTCAGGTCAGTTTGCTTATATGCAAATACCTTTGCCAACGGAGCAATCTTTTTGTGCTCTTGAATTCCAAAACCAAAAGAAAACAAATGTATTATCATGATTCAAGACAGTGGTTAACAAAAGAAGATTCTCAATGATTATGTACAATGGTGCATTATCAAAAAGTGAGAAGGTAGCCTCAAGGTTGTACCATATATTCAGGAAATCACCCATGATCAACTGCACATAGTAAATACAGCCAATTCATTGCAATATCAAGTTCAACAGCACGAATATGCATATTGTATTTCAATAAAGAGTACAATTTTTCATGAATGAAATTCAGTTGACAATTTTAGAGTTTGACAATTTATTTTACCATAACAGTCTAAACAAGAACAAAATTATAAGAATGCTTCAGTAATTAACTAAACTTACTGTCGTTTTTATCAGAAAAATAAGATACCAAAAGTAATGTTCAGTATGAAAATCTTACAGATATTCCATACTGAATTATGAATCATCGGATCCCTATGGAAGAGTTAGGGGAAGATTGAGGACCCTCTAGGAGATGGCAACCCCACAGGCTGACCAACAGTGTCAACTAACCTGAACCCCTGGGAGCTCACAGAGACTTAGCCACCAACCAAAACGCATATAGACTTGATATACCAGGGGAAGGGGGTTGAAGGTGCTGCCATCTCAGAGGTGAAAGGGATGGCACATGGGGGAGAGGAACTCTGGGAGGTAGGATTGAGAAGCAGACAACATTTGGGTTGTAGATAAATAAATAAATAATTTTAAAAGTTAAGGAAAAAGAGGGAGGTTTCTGTATTTATAACTTCTAGTCTTTTAAATATAATGCTTAGTCAATGTATCATTACAATGAAAAGAGAAAAAACAACGATGGGAAAGGAATGTCTGTTTACTAATGGGTGGCATTGCTTATGTGGAAGGCAAAGGGTAATTTCCAAAGTATACCTGAACTAAAAGTACTTCTATCTTGCTTACAAAAAAACAAAAACAAAAAACCCACAAGAATGAAATTCCCTCTCCTCTACATAATGTTACATGATTGAAAAATGTAGAAATCCTAAAAATATATTTAGCTTGTTTTAAATATATATTTACTGGGACTAGAGAGATGACATAAGGGTTAATTAAATGTGAAAGTCTTAAAAAAGAATGGAGTTTAATTTCCAGTGCGCTATCCTGGCATTCCCAGCTGCCTTATAACTCCAGTTGCAGAAGGTCTATGTCTTCTGGCTTTCATAGGCAGTCACATCCCATATGCATGTGTACACACAGACACATGTACACATACATACTCACACATATAAATACAAAAGATAAAAATATGCTGACTAATAAAGTCAATGAATCTTTCAACACTGTAAAGGTTAACTACACAGCATACTAAAAAGTATTTAGTTAAGAAATGGAGACAATGTTAGCAGAAATGTAATTCTTTCCAATCAATAATCTCAATAAAGATCCAAAAATGCCTTCAACATAGAAACTGACAAAATTATTTCTATGATATATATTTTTAATTAAATAGTCACAATAAAGCAACCTTGGAATAATGAACATGTAAAAAGACTTAAAAATATCCAATTTTACAAATGAGTTAACATTTGCTATAGTAAAAAAAAAAAACAATTGGCATAGAAATACGCAAGTACACACAGAGGAAAAAATCATTTGTTCAGAAACACGCACATCCTACACATATACATACACACACACACACACACACACACACACACACACACAGAGAGAGAGAGAGAGAGAGAGAGAGAGAAAGAGAGAGAGAGAGAGCATTTTAAAAATTCAAAATGTGCCAAATAAGTGTAGAAAACAAAAATGAAACCTACACTTACACCCTTAATGAATGAGAAAAAAAGTAATTAAAGTGACCCATATGCTCACACATCAGGGACAGAAGACAGCCTTGGGTTTCAGTTGTTTGAGACAGGGCCTTGTGTTTGTCACTGACTATGCCATGCTAGTTACTAGGTAAGTTTCCAGACATTCTCTGGTCTCATCCTCTAATCTTGATATGCGATAGCTGGGACTGGAGGGGCAAAGTACTGTACTCTGATTCTGGGAGTTCTGGAGATCTGAACTCATCTCCTCACACTTACTCAAGTTTGTTTGCCACTGAGCGGTCCCTTCAGCTTCATATTAATTCCTAGACCAAAACTACTAGTGATGGAGGAAAATGGGGCAACAAAGTAGATTGAGACAATTAAAATAGAGTAGTTAAAATTTGAAATTTAGACACACAAGGGTAGAAAATATCTCCCATTTGTATGGGTGATGGAAGATTTGTAAGAAGGGAATATTACAAAAATTGCCTAAAACAAGACTAGAAACATCTACTATCATCACTACAACAGCACAACAATGTGGGTGAAAGACTTGAATAGAAGTAAGAGTGGCAGTATTGGTACAGAGACAGGCAGATAGACCAGTGGAACAAAATTAAAGACCCAGAAATGAACCCACACACCTATGGTCATTTGATCTTTGACAAAGGAGCTAAAACTATCCAATGGAAAAAAGCATTTTCAACAAATAGTGCTGGTTCAACTGGAGGTCAGCATGTAGAAGAATGCAAATGGATCCATTCTTATCACCCTGTACAAAGCTTAAGTCCAAGTGGGTCAAGGACCTCCACATCAAACCAGATACACTCAAACTAATAGAAAAAATGTGGGGAAGAGTCTCAAACAAATGGGCATTGGGGAAAATTTTCTGAACAAAACACCAATGACTTATGCTCTAAGATCAAGAATCGACAAATGGGACTTTATAAAACTGCAAAGCATCTGTAAGGCAAAGGACAATGTCATTAGGACAAAACAGCAACCAACAGATTGGGAAAAGATCTTTACCAATCCTATATCTGATAGAGGGCTAATATCCAAAATATACAAAGAACTCAAGAATTTTGACTCCAAAGAGCCAAATAATCCTATTAAAAATGGGCTAGAGAGCTAAACAAAAAATTCTCAGTGAAGGAATATCGAATGGCTGAGAAGCACCTAAAGAAAGGTTCAACATCTTTAGTCATCAGGGAAATGCAAATCAAAACAACCCTGAGATTTCACCTCACACCAGTGAGAATGGCTAAGATCAAAAACTCAGGTGACAGCAGATGCTGGCGAGGATGTGGAGGAAGAGGAACACTCCTCCATTGTTGGTGGGGTTGCAGACTGGTACAACCACTCTGGAAATCAGTCTGGAGGTTCCTCAGAAAACTGGACATTCCACTACCTGAGGACCCAGCTATACCTCTCCTGGGCATATACCCAAAAGATTCTCAAACATACAACAAACGACACATGCTCCACTATGTTCATAGCAGCCTCATTTATAATAGCCAGAAGCTGGAAAGAACCCAGATCCCCTTCAACAGAAGAATGGATACAGAAAATGTGGTACATCTACACAATGGAATATTACTAAGCTATCAAAAACAATGACTTCATGAAATTCATAGGCAAATGGAATGAACTAGAAATATCATACTGAGTGAGGTAACCCAATCACAGAAAAACACACCAGGTATGCACTCATTGATAAGTGGATATTAGCCAAAAAGCTTGAATTACCTAATATGCAATTCACAAACCACAGGAAGCTCAAGAAGAAGGATTGACAAAATGTGAATGCTTCTACTCCTTCTTAATAGGGGGAACAAAAATCTCCATAGGGGGGATAGGAAGGCAAAGTTTAGAGCAGAGACTGAAGGAATGGCCATTCAAAGACTGCCCCACATGTGGCATATATATATATATATATATATATATATATATATATATATATATATATATATATATATACATATATCCACAAAAACCGAGATAAGATTGATGAAGCTAAGAAGTGCATGCTCACAAGAACCAGATATAGATCTCTCCTGAGAGACACAACCAAAGCATGTCAAATTCAGAGGTGAATGCTAGCAGCAAACTGTGAATGGGATCCCCCGTTGGAGGAATTACAGGAAGTATTGAAAGAACTGAAGGGGCTTGGAACCCCATAAGAACAACAATGTCAACCAACCAAAGCTTCCAGGGACTAAACCACTACTCAAAGGCTATACATGGACTGCATATGTAGCAGAGAATAGCCTTGTTGGGGCACCAGTGGAAAGGGAAGCTCTTTTTCCTGGCAATGTTGGACCTCCAGTGCAGGGACATGTTGGGGTAGGGGTTGGATTATGGGTGTCGAGCAAGGGATGGGGGATTTATGGATAGGAAACTAGGAAAGAGAATAACGTTTGAAATGTAAAAAAAAAATAACCAATAAAAAAAGAAAAAGGAAAAAAGAAGTAAGAGTGGCATCTGAATAGAAAAATATGGGTTATGTTTCATTGAAGATGAAAGAAATAGAGATTCAAATCACAATGGACAACTACACACCTATCCTATGGCTGATGCTGGAAACAGCAACCAAGAAAACAAACGTTAGTGAAGTGCTGCCAGACTTAAGCTTTGCCCTTTGAAGCTCTTTCTTGCATTGTAATGGAATTGATATGCATTTAAATATTCAGCAATCTTGGCCCTACCATAGTAGTAGGGATCTTCAGAAAAACAGAGACAGTAGAGTGCACAAATGCAAGTGGGAGCAAGTGGTCCTGGAGGCTCACACCTGTGATTGCAGCATTTGGTAGACTGAGGCAGGAGGACTCTTAATTCCAGAGCAGACTGTATTACACAGAGTGACCCCTTTTCAAAGCAACAGAAAAAGCTGGTGTATTTATTGAATTTGTTTAAGGATCGGAAGTCAAATATGTCCACAATACCAAACTGTATGCACAAGAGCCCGGAAACCAATATTTTAATGACATAAACTCTTTGATTGTTCACAAGTCTTTAACTTCCCTCATGTTTCCTTACCCTATTTAAATTTGTAATGGTCCTGTTAAAACTTTTAGAAAGTATAGCTTGTGTCTTCAATATGAATGCTAAGGGCAAACAATGGTTTGTGATTTATAAAACTTTATCATGACAATATCCATGTGCATGTGGCAAAATAAAGTTAAAATGTTGATGTAGAGTGTTATAGTTGTCCTCGGAAGACATTAATGCCTTCTATGTGAAGAGAAACAATGCTTCAGTGACAATCAGTCTGAAAATACTTTGATTTATAAAAATAAGAAAATATTCTATAATGTATTTTATGTTGTTGTTCTATCACCCTTGATGGTGTAACAAATATATAACAATATATAATATATTTAAAACACACACACATATATATACATATATATATATATAATTTTGTAGAATCTATTGGAACAAACACTATCTTATAACAGCATTTACAAGTGATAGGAGAACCAGGACCCACAGGGAGAGTTCAGAAATATAAGAGATGAGGGCACTCTGGAACCTCCCTTTTTTCTAGGTATTCAATGGCCCCCAAATCCAACTTCACCGTTTCCTACCCTACTCTTTCCCTTAGAAAGCCCAGGGACTAAACAATCATCCAAAGACTGCACATGACTCCATGACTCCATGACTCCAGCTGCATATGTAGCAGAGGATGGCCTTATTGAGCACCAATGGAAGGAGAGGCCCTTGGTTTTGCCATGGCTGGACCCCCAGTGTAGGGAAATGTTAGGGTAGGGAGGTGGGAAGGGGTAAGTGGGTGGGAAGCATCCTCATAGAGGAAGGGTAAGGGGGGATGGGATTGAGGGTTTGTGGACAGGAAATCAGGAAAGGGGATGACATTTGAAATGTAAATTTAAAAAGTCCAATTTAAAAAAAAAAACCTGACTGAGAACTACACGGATTGGTTCGCTAGCTGCTGGCTCATTTGAACTGCACAATTGGATGAACCATCAGAAAACTGGCAGATGGAATGAAAGTACTTGGTCCCTGTGGATTAACTGTTAATGTCTATTAAGGAAGGGCACCGCCCCTTGTCACCTCTATGTTGTTGTTAAGCTCTGCCCTTCTTATGTTTCAACAACTTGGGATAGGAGTAGCTTCTCACTGTACTCACAGAAGAGTACTGGAGTATCCTAGATGACATCCCAACAGCCTGGTTCACATGTATAAATGGCTGCTCAATTTGACTCCTTTCAATTGCTCTTAAGGATGCTAGTTCTTTTCTGGCAGGGTTCTGACTGATAAAATGGCAGACAGAAAGTCTTAGAATTTGTGGTAGGCTCTTGTTCCTTTTAAAGGTTTATATTACTTAAATATGTATGTGTGTGTGTGCGTGTGTGCATACACATGCCCACTTGCATGTGAACTTTGTTAGGAGAGTACCACAGAGGCCACCATAGAGCTGGATTCCCTGTAACTTGGATTACACTCAGTTGTGAGCTTCTTGATATGGAGCCTATATCTCAATTCCAGTTCTCTGACACAGCAGTAAGGGTTCTTAACCATTGGATATTTTCTCTAGCTGAAAATCTATGGCAGCTTCATCGTTATCCTTGTTATGAGAAAATAACCAAGAGAAATCACTAAGAAAAAAGAGAAGATAATCATTAATTTAAAAAACATGCTAACATTTTTCCCCTTTACAGTCCAGATTTTATTTCCCTCCTGGTCCACCCTCCAACTGTTCCACTTTCCATACATCCTCCCTACCTCCATTGTCTCCATGACGATATCCCAACCCCACCCACTTCACCAGACCTCAAATCTCCCTGGGGCTGCCAGTCTCTTGAGGGTTAGGTACATCCAGACCCCGCAGTCCTCTGCTGTATGCATTGGAGGCCTCATCTCAGCTGGTGTATGCTGCCTATTCAGTGGTCCAGTGTCTGAGAGATCTCGGGGGTTCAGGTTAATTGAGACTGGTGGTCCTTCTACAGGGTTAACCTTCTCCTCAGCCTCCTGTAGCTTTTCCCTAATTCAACCACAGGGGTCAGCAGTTTCTGTTCATTGGTTGGGTATACATATCTGCTTCTGACTCTTTCAACTGTTTCTTGGGTCTTTCAGAGGGCAATCACTATAGGTCCCTTTTCGTGAGTGCCCCATAGACTCAGTAATGGTGTCAGGTCTGGGGGTCTCCCCTTGAGCTGGATCCCATCTTAGGCCTGTTGTTGGAACTTCTTTTCCTCAGGCACTTCTCCATTTCCATCCCTGTGATTTTTTTTTTTCAGACAGGAAGAATTATGGGTCAAAGTTTCGACTGTGGGATAGCAACCCCATCCATCATTTGATGCCCTGTCTTTCTGCTGGATGTGGACTCAATAAGTTTCCTCTCCCCACTGTAGGGCATTTCATTTAGGGTCCCCCTTCGAGTCTTGGGTCTCTCATTTCCCAGGTCTCTGGTTCATTCTGGAAGTCCTCCTAATCGTCTTCCTTCGAAGGTCACTTGTTTTCATTCTTTCTACTGGCCCTCAGGGCTTCAGTTCTT
Organism: Rattus norvegicus; assembly: GCF_021556685.1. Lineage (NCBI taxonomy): Eukaryota > Metazoa > Chordata > Mammalia > Rodentia > Muridae > Rattus > Rattus norvegicus. The sequence continues at coordinate 203,862,722 of NC_141535.1, read as the reverse complement.
TTCCTCCACATAATATCAGACCATGTTCCCCTCCACCCCATCCCTTTTCCCTCCCAGACTTCTCCCTTCCTTGTACTTTGTGGTTACTTTCTTCTCCCTCCCAAGTGGGACTGAAACATACTCACTTGGGCCCTTCAGCTTGTTGTCCTTTTTGAGTTCTGTAGACTGTATCTTGGGTATTCTGTACTTTCTTTTTGGCTAAAGTGAGAACATACCACGCATGTTCTTTTGGGTCTTAGTAATCTCACTCAGGATGATATTTTTCTAGTACCATCCATTTGCTGCAAAACTCAGGATATCCTCATTCTTAATAGCTAAGTAGTATTCCATTGTTTAAATGAACCACATTCTGTATTCATTCTGCTAATGTGGGACATCTGGGTTGTTTCCAGCTTCTGGGTATCACAAATAAGGCTGCTATGAACATAGTAGAACACGTTCCCCTGTGGCTTTATAGGGCATCCTTTGGGTATATTCCTAAGAGTGGTATTGCTGGGCCTTTAGATAGACCTAATTCCAATTTTCTGAGGAACCTCCAAGTTGATTTCCAGAATGGTTGTAGAAGTTTGCAATAACACCAGCAGTGGAGGAGTGTTCCTCTTTCTCCACATCCTTTCCAACATGTGTTGTTACCTTAGGTTTTGATCTTAGCCATTCTGATTGGTGTAAGGTAGAATCTCAGGGTCATTTTGATTTGCATTTCTCTGAACACTAAGGACTTTGAACATTTGGACATTTCTTTAGGTGATTTTCAGCCACTCGAGATTTCTCTGTTGTGAATTCTTGATTTGGTTGCAGTAAAATCATCTTTTAGGGGAGGGGGATGTTTGCCCGGAAACCGGGAAAGGGAATAACACTCGAAATGTATATAAGAAATACTCAAGTTAATAAAAAAAAAAAAGAAAAAAAAAGAAAAAAAAATAAAATTATTCATGATATCCAGAAACTAGAAACAACGCAGATGTCCCTCTATGGAATAGTGGATAAAGAAAATGTGGTTTATAGCTTTTCATTTACACAATGGAATTCTATTCAGCTATTAAAATCAAGCACATTGTGAAGTTTGTAAACAAGTGGATGAAACTAGAAAATATTATTCTGAACGAGGTGACCCAGACTCAAAAGGACATACATCATATGAACTCACTTATAAGTGGATATTAGCCATAAAATACAGGATATACATGCTACAACGTATAGACCCAAAGAGGCTAAATAGCAGGGAGACCAAGGGATGATGCCTGAGTCTCACTCAGAAGCAGAAATAAAGTAGTCATGAGAGCTGGAGGGAGGGATGGAACTTGGTGGAAGAGGGAATGGGAGGGGGAGGGGGTGGGGGCATCAGGTGTGTGTAGAGCCAGGGAAAGAGGGCCAGGGGAGTAAACAGAAATTGGCAGGACCATGCAGGACTCCTGACCCATGCCGCATGGGTCTCTTTGGTCTTTATGCAGGTTCCCCTAGAGCAGAGGCTGTCCCTGATTCTGTTGTCCGCTTGAGAATCCTGGTCCCCTAACTTAACTGCCTTCTCTGGCCTTACTGGGAGAGAATGTGTCTAGTACTGCAGTGACTTGAGGTGCGTTAGCTGGTACCCAGTGAGCACCTCTTGCTTCTCAGAGAAGGGGAGGGAGATATGGAGGAGGGGTTATCTAAGAGAGGGATTGGGAGGAGAATGGGTCTGAAATTAGCCTGTACAGTGAATAAATAATAAATTAAATTATTGTTTGTGGGACAAGTGGAACCTTTTCACCAGACAAAAACTGGGAAGGTTGAGCAGATTCAGAAATCTTGGTAAATTCTCATATCTAAGAATGGTAGGCATTTCATCTACTCTTGATTGGTTCCTGTTCTGGAGTATGTGACTGCTACATCCTACATGAGGATCGTGTCCACTAGTCACATAGCACAGAGCACAGAGTTCTTCATGCTAAAGGGTACAAGGATGAGCTGGCACAGAGGGTTTAGCCAATAAGCTTCCCTTCCTGGACATTCCTTCTTGTCAAAGGTATTTAAACTTTGGTCTACACTGAGTAAGATATATGCATCCATTTTCCACTACCAGTAAACAGTTTGGACAAGGAAGGACTGTCTGTCTCATCAAGAACAGCTATTGTTTTCCTTCATCATATAAAGCCATGCTGCCTAAGTCTCCCACAGAAGGCTCCTCTCCACTCCCAACGACACTCACCCCTGGACTAAGCTGGATTACCCCTCACCCTAACTCAGCCCCATCCCATTACCAGCCCATAGCCTACAGCCCACAGCCCACAGCCCCCACTCTCGACTCCTCTCAGCAGTTCTCAACACCATCTGGTTTGGGTGTCCGGTAGTTAGGGAACCCCAGCTTTTACCCGAGCCTGCATCATTTCTCAACGGGGCTAGGGCCCCATCTTAGGCTACACCCTGGGCTAGGGCTCCCGTCTTAGGCTGGGTTCATTGCCTAATGCCTCTGCCATTTGTCTGCCTGAGCTGCGTTCACATATCCCAGCAACAGAGCAGAACACAGAACCACAACTAATATTAGTTACAGAAACCAGAGTATCTACAGTAACTAGAGATCGGGTCTAGTATCACTAAAGGCTCCAAAATTCAGGCTCACAGTGGTTTTCTGGCTAATAATTAACACATGTTATTAAAATGCTTGCTCCAAAAACTAGTAGTAGACCAAATGGACAGTCAGACTAGAATCACTGTTTCTGATTTGTCAAAATGAAGGCTTAGGTTTACTGTAGAGTTAGTCACACACACACACACACATACACACACACACACACACACACACACACACACACACACACAGAGAGAGAGAGAGAGAGAGAGAGAGAGAGAGAGAGAGAGAGAGAACAAATGAATAATATCCTTTTACTTAGGAGTCTTAATTTGAGTTTACATTAGGAAGAATGTTGTGTTGAGTGGACAATTGAGAACTTTTTGTAAACAGCAAAGGTTGTCTACAAGATGTTCAGCACAGACTACAGTCTTCACACAGACAGACTGAGAGCAATGGAACACTAAAGCTGAAGTGCTAGTATTACCGTTATGATTCATAGTCATCATCTCTTATTGTCTCTACTTGAAGATTTCCTTTGTGACTCCCCCACCCCATCAGGAAATGATGTATCTGATATGAAGCTGCCTATATTTGGATCTCCATGTGTTCATTGTGCAAGTGTTATATATTTGTAATATTTAATATTATTATGTAATATTATATATATTACATAATACACAACATACAAACTCACAAAATGGCTGATCTTTACTGTCGATTTGACTGGAATCACTTTGGAAACACACATCTTTAGTGTGTCCTACAGGGGTGCTTCTAGAGAGGTTTAACTGAGGATGGAAAATTCGCTACAGAAGTAGACAACACTATCCCATGGACTGGGGTTGTGGAATAATAACGAATTAAAACACAAACTCAGCACCGCCCATCATCTCTCTGGTTCCTGACTACAGCTGCGTCGTGCCTCTGTTGCCTTGCTTTCCTTTGCACGGAGGACAATCCCTTCTAACAATGAGCACAGCCCTTCACTACTTACATTGCTGCATTTAGGACAAGGAAAACCTTGGTTGATCCATACTTACAGTTCATGACATATGTTCTTAGTTCAGTGGAAGGTATCTTTCAAGACAGACATTTCTGGAGTATTTATCTGATGTTTCACTTCAATTATATTCCAGCTGTATTGCAATGCTCTGATCTCTCCCCTCTTCATTAAACATCCAAAGCACACAACACATAGTTGTCAGTCTTCTGATTCTCCTTCCACAGAATTGTCATTCCTTTTCAAAGATATTAATCTGAGCCCCGCATTCTTTCTTTAATCTAGGATCTACTAATTTGACTTTGAAGTTGAGTTTTTCCTCCTTCAAATTTGGCACTTAAAGGGAAATATTTGGCCACATTCAAACCACTCATTTATTTTCAATACACACGTACTTTATTAAGTTAAAGCTATTTGAGGTCCTTTAAGATTATTGGTTTTATTTTAGGGAGGGAAGCTATCTAGAGGTATCATGTTAATGGAATTATGCCCACTTAGTTCAGGTGAAAACTGGTAATGGAATGTTTCAGTGGTTGCATGTTCCACCTAAGAATAACCCAAACAGAAATAAATATTAATAATTCATAACACAGTATGACTGATTTAGTCTACCCACACTGAATAAAGCAAGTTAACTTACAGTACCTAATAAAATTCTTCACTTTAGATTCCACTAAAAAGAAAAATTATTTAAGGGCCTTGTGAAATATATTCTGCATATGTTGATTAACAGTTAGATATGATTCATTCTTTACCTTACTGTAAATGAACATATATACATATTCATACACATACACATAGTACATGTTTATGTATGTGTGTGTTGTGTGCGTGCATGTGTGTGTGTGTGTGTGTGTGTGTGTGTGTGTGTGTACAGAATTAAATACTGCATATACTGAAGAGGAGTTAAATGTTCTTTCTATGAATATAAATGTATCATCCACATATGGGTATGTGTATTTGTGTGCACATATAAAGGGAGCAAGAGAAAGAGGGCAGTCATGAGATGGTGTATCACATATACCACCTCATATATACTAAGGTGTGCAAGTAGAGGACAACTTTGGGCTGCCCTCTCAGTGAAAAAAGAAATACGGAAAGGGGTAGGATATGTCTAAGAGCTTACTGGGAGGAAAGAGAGGACTAATATACGAATGTAAAGTGAATAAATGAATAAATAAAAAATAAACAGACAATTAAATAAATGGAAGATGGGTTTTTTTCTCCTCCAGTACTCAGCTCCTCTTGCTTCTGTGGCAAGCACATTTATCTGTTGATTCCTATCTATGGTCATTCAACTTTATTCTTTTTTTCTTTCTTTTTTTTATTGAATATTTTCTTTATTTACATTTTAAATGTTATTCCCTGTCCAGGTTTCCCCTCCAGAAACTCCCTCATCCTATCCCCTCACCCTTTGCCTCCACCTACCTCTCACTCTGTCCCACCTCCCCTCCTTGACATTCCCCTACACTGAGGTATGGAGCTGTCACAGGACCCAGGTCCTCTTCTCCAACTGATGCCCAACAAGGCCCATCCTCTACTATATATGCAACTGGAGACATGGTTGGTGTTTTAATCCCTGGGAGCTCTGGGGTTTCTGGTTGGCTAATATTGTTCTTCTTCCTGTGGGTTGCAAACCCCCTCAGCTACCTCAGTTCTTTCTCTGACTCCTCCATTGGGGACCCTTCTCAATCCAATGGTTGGCTGTGAGAATCTGCCTTTCTGTTTGTCGAACTCTGGCAGAGCCTCTCAGGAGACAGCAATATTAGGTTCCTGTCAGCATGCACCTCTTGGCATCCTCAGTAGTGACTGGGTTTGGTGACTGCATGTGGAATGAATCCCCATCTGTGGCAGTGTCTGAATGGTCTTTCCTTCATTCTCTGCTCCACACTTTGTCTCCGTATTTCCTCCTGTGAGTATTTTGTTCTCTCTTCAATTCTATTCTTAAGAGACATCCTGTTGTTTCCTTTTCTACTATACATGGTCCTAAATATCCTAGAAAATTGCTCCATGGAGACACAACTTGCTTGATCACCTCTTCTGCGTAATGAACACTGTACCCATAAACAAGGATATTAAATGAAATAATATCCATGACTTAGTAAAGATTACCAATCACTGACTATGATGAAGTAAAATGGTTTGAAAGTAAATGTACAGAAATGGTGTAGATGAGACTGAGTAGAAATCTAGGAGACATAAAAAGATAATATAAACTATCTATGTTAATAATAAGGTGACTTGCTATAAATGTTTATTAAACAACAATGTGACCTAAAATGAAATGAAACTGTCATTTAATGAGGAGACTGTCAATTTAGATTTAACACTAAAATAATTTCAGTTGAATGTATATATTTATTAAAAGTAGAGTAAAATTAAAAATATATTAAATTTCCCCTTTTTATAGTGCAAAGCTTAGTATGTCTTAAATATTATGTTTTACCATGATTATAATGAAGAACATTTGTAAATCAGGATTCAATGTTGATTTGATTATGTACTAAAAACACAAAAAACAATCATTGATCTATTTTATTTAATATATGCATGTCTAGTGCTTGCTGTGTGTCAGCCTCTGTTTTAACAGTGTTAGGTTGACAAATGTTGTCAGTTACCCTTTGAATTTTATATGAACATTCTAAATAGATACAATCTAAAAATTTCAGTGAAAATTTAACTTTATCCAAACATATTAATAATAAATAGTTATAAGAAATTATCAAATGCTACCATAGCAGACTCAGTGGAATTTGTCTATGAATCTCTCCTCACAAAAAACATGCATGAAGTAATTCACATACAAATTTGTCAAAGCATATTACTATTTGATTGTTATATAAAATTGAGGCACTTCATAATTTTTAATGAATATTATTTCTATATTCAAGGAATGTATCACATTGAATGAAAAGTATATTGGAACAAGGAATTCAAATAAGCAAAAGGAGAATGGGTAGGGAGATAACTCAGTGTCTAAGAACACTTGATGCTCTTTCAGAGAACTGCGGCTTGTGTCCCAGCATCCACATGGCGGGTCACTTCTGCCTGTCCCACCAGTCTAGAGTGTCTGATGCTTTCTTCTGACCAACACAGACAAAAGGCATGGACAAAGAGCACATACATACAAGAAGATGATCATACCTTCACCTGAAATAAAAGTGAATAGACAGAGTTTTTAAACCAGAAATCATGAACTCAAATGTAAAAATGATAGAAAAGAAAATTCAACAATGTTCAAAAAAGGTGACTGCTGGTATAAATTATATAAGGTATACGTATGTACGGTATACTTATAGTATGGTATAATGTGCTTATAAAAAGCAAATGATTTAAGCAGTGTCAAAGACCGGGGTACAGTATGTAGGAAAAAGATAGAAGGAAGTATTTTAGCAGAAATGTGTGCCCTCATGTGATTGGAAGACTTTACTAATAAACAGACCAAGAGAGTGTAGAAATATGGATGGATATCAGCTGGGTCAAGCTTTACCTGGGCAAAGTAAGTGATGTGCTAACATTTGTTAAGGGAAAATCATTTGCTAAACTATCAAAAATGCAGGCTTTCCAGCAAAAGGAAACTTTGTCTACCAGTTTCCAGGGGCAAAGTAGTCTACCAGAAGTCCATTTTTGGTTTGGTTTACGGTTTCTGAACTTTGATTGCCATAAGCACTAGAAGTATCTTTCATCTCCAGCTGGCAAGGAAGCTCGATCCCATTTTCCAGGTTGGACTGCTATAATCCTCCTTAATGAGTCTACCACAGCTCACTCTCCAGTCTCCAACTGGATCAGAAGCCAAACTGCAGCCAAAGGAGCAGCCGAACACCACGGTCTCTTCGTCTTGATGCACTGCTTTTTCCCTTAGTCGCTACTCCATTTCTCTTCCAAATAAAAAAATATTTTGAAAAATTAAATACATGATGAACCTTGGAAAAAAACCATAAAGCTCAATCTCTCAGATTAAAAATACTAACTCCACTCCCAGAGGGGACAAGTGTGGAAGACCCCACATTATTGAAACATAATAAGAAAATATCAGTCATATTTTTAGAGCAAACATCATTCGATATTGTCTTATAATAAATCAATATTTATTGGTCTGCAATGTTAAAGCATTGATAAATAAATTACTAAGGTAGGAAGTGGTGAGTGCCTCAGCTCACTGGACTGCAAATTCTCAAATGTACCATCAGCTGCTCTTTTAACAATAACTTATGAGTGAAAAGTGTTTTCCTATCCTTTCATGGATGTTGCTAATCATGCATTCCATACAAGCAAATCTGAAATTAACAAAATTCCAAAAATGGGCTGAAAATGTCATCTGACTGAATGTCTCATGAAAATCTAATAAAAGCAGATAGATTTAGCCTTCATTTTAGGAAAACATTAAGACATTTTTTTGATTTGTTCATTGTAACCAAATGACTATTTCCATGTTGTTATTAACATTAGAAGGAAAATCTCACAATCAACTGGTGTCATGTTTCTCCCTTCTTAGACGTACAGTGTAAGTTACTGTTGTTCTGAGAGAGGACAGCAGACATAACAGATGACAGCTGGACATGGATTTGGATATGAAATGTTTTCTTGGCACAGTGCAGTGCATAACTTTGGAATTTTCAAGGACTTTTTATTCATTTTTTGCATATTCAGGCCAAAATTATGTAGAAATGATGAGTATTTGTGGTGTTTTGAAACAACAAAGAAGCAAGTTGACAGAGGATGTTTTCACATTTATCTTTCTTTTATACAGTAGACTAAACTACTGGGTGTGGTGGCTCATGTCTGTTATTCTAGCACTGAGGAGGGTGAAGGAGGCAGTTTGCCATGAGTTCTAGGATAGCCTAGACTGAAATGTGAGACTGCAAGTGGTGGTGACACTTGGTAATAAACCAGGTTATTTGATTATTTGACCAGATTATTTGACTCAGGAAGACTGCCTCGTCCAAATGTGGGCCACACCTTTGATGGTAGCTCAGATGCAATGACCCTGAAGAAGGTTGTGCTTTCTGTTGTGTGTTCACACTCTGCTCCCAAGTTCCTCCAACTTGTGGTGGCCACTACTGCATTTCTTCATTACTATTAGAACCAGTTTCTTCCGCCCACAAACAGAGACTGAAGTTAGCAGCCCTCAGAACAGGAGAGGGCTGCTGAGACATTTAGCTTCCTGGACCAAGCAGCTCCTAAGAGTTTTGTTTCTCCTGCTTGAGGGCCATTGTTGGACTACCCAGAACACATCCTATAAGCCAATCTATATGATTTTCTTTATATATAATATATGGATATTATATATTAAATGTTTGTAAATAAAGTACATCTCAGATAAACAAGGCTGGTAAAATGACTCAGCAGGTAAAGTTGTTTGTTTTTAGAAAGTATGACAACTTGAATTTGATTCCCAGGACCCACATAGTTGTAGAAAAGAATGAAATATTGCTACAGGTTTTCCACTAACCTCTGTGGGAATGACCCCCAACAAATAAATAAATGGAATAAAAACAACAAAAACTGAAAAAGTAGTCCCTGTGAAAAAAGTAGTTATGTTCTCACTATTATTTTCTCCACTATTTTAATCATTGGCCAAATTTATCAAGCTCAAGCTAATTACAAAGACAAAATAAGATGATATTTTAAATCAGTTTGAATTCAAACCGTTCCAAAAGCCTACTAAATAAAATTTAGCATATGCTTGGCAGAAAAGCAAAACTATAGTTTTAGTTCACAAACTTTCTTCTTTTCAGTTTTAAACCTCCTCATTCAAAGTATCATTAGCTTCAGCAGAGGTATATAGACATACCTTGAATCTTTTTAAAGTTTTAATAATTTTCTGAATATCATATTAATGAAATATATTTCTCTTGTTTTGTTTTGTTTTGTATGTGATAAATTTACTAGCTCACTTAGATCTGGGTTCTAATCACCAATTATAAAACAGACCATCAAATATGTAAAATTAGACCAAGTCTATGAATGCTGCTTACTGTTGTGACAAAGACTCATCTCACAGTTAGTAGGTAAAGTGGATTAGGTAAGATATTTTAAGAAAAAAGAGAGAGAAGAGGAAAAGAGAAGGAAAGAAAGAAGGTAAAACAAAATGTCAGAGTATTAGAAATTCTTATTGAAAAAGAGTCAGATGACCAGTCAACCTTCGTGTGTATGATACTGATATGAACTGGAGTTAAGCATGTCACATTTTTATTCAATATTTGCAATATTTTGGTAAGCAGAAAAAGAGCACTCTTTCAATTCTGCTTTTCATGAGTCTTGGTACCTGTTCCAGAAGTTCACATGGCTTCAGAGATGCTGAGAATTCTGTTTCTCCAATCTAGTGACCACTTGACAGAGGCTCCACAAAGCACAGACATTCGGTCGGATCCTACCCCTGGATAGTGCATCTCTTTCTGTCTAGTAACTGCTGTAGCAATTTCTGAAAGACAAACTGCTCGACTGCCCAACCAACGCAGAAGCTCGTTTGATTTGTTTTTCAGTTGGAAGCTCACATTCCTTGGATCTTTGTGGGAATTCTTTGAGGCCTGGGTAAAGGCTGGGATACTTTGAAAGGTTCAGACAGACTATTTCCACAAGCTCAACCTTGGTCATGATAATGTGTGAACTGCCAAAACCTAGTTTGACGAATCTCTTAAGTAGTGCCTTCAATAGGCTTGTTAAAGAGCCACTAGCATGTTTTTCTGACTTTTCCTCTGCTGGCCAGTGATTTTTATTACAGGTTTAGGATCTTGCTTGTTTAATAGTACTCAGTAGTGAGAATAAAAATATCAAGCAAGAGGGAATTATAGTCATCAATATTCACTTTCTCATTTTCCTGGCATTAGTTGTCTAGTTAGACTTTTCTATAGCTTTTTTTAATAAACATAAAACATCATTTTCCAGCAGGGAGTTGATTCAACTTGAATCAACTGTAAATTCTGACAGTATTCTCATATGAATTATGTTTCAGAAACCATAAACTTAAATTTTATCTCCTTTGAAGACAAAATTAGTTCTTGCCTGTGGGTAAGATTTCTTAAATAAGATGCTGGGCCACATCATGTCTTATTGTCATATCTTTACACTATGATTGTGTGCATTTCCATTATGAGTATTCTCTGAGATCCAAGGCATGTTTACTAGTATTTGGACACTGTGGAACTGTATAACTTCAAGTTTGAAGGAATAAGACACATCTGAATCTCTTAAATCTCTCATCAGCTGCAGATGGACTGAAGGAGATTGTCTCAAGATGCCTGATATTCCATATCCAGTAGACCCAGTTAAAATAAAAATATGCTACTACTTCTCAGTGTCACCTTTGCCATAAATCTGACATTTTCCATGGATTTTATGCTTTGCTATATAGACACTTTTGCCCCAATACAATGATATCCTCATTGTAGAGTATTTTAATAAATCTTTCACTTGCCATAGTTCCACTTTTATTTTGAAAGATTACCTTTGAATTTGAACTTCCACAGCAAAATCACCTGAATCTTTGACTATGCAATTTTCTGGAGTGTTGAAGATCATCTTAGATCAATTTCTATGGGAAATATTATCACTCTCATATTAACATTAGAATATTCAATTTCTGTTTCCTTAATTAATGCTATAAATTATTATACAAATATTTATACTTTTGTGGGTAGTTTCTGTGTATTTATTATATACTGATTTTTTTAATGACTGTTATCAATGGATTACAATAAAATTTATGTATAGTATTTTTTAGTCTAGTGTTCTTGTTAGATTTTATCTTGCATATGAATAATTGTTTATTGAACAGTTTGAGTTTGTTGACTTGATGGGTAATAATATCTTGATGTAAAAGGAAAGAAGAAAGGATGGTTGAAAAGTCACTTTAAAGTCATTGTCATCTGAACTTGGTGACGGTAGAACACTGAGCAGTTACTATCCAGATTCTTCGTGTCAATGTATCTCAAATTTAGACAAACAAGGAAAAGACCAGGAGATGAAATTAAGACATGAATTCAGATTGGTCGATCAGAAGTACGACTCACTAATCTCTATTCATAAGTAATTGCCAGATGTTGTTACTGGTTAGTGGGCCACATGCTTACAGAACTACATAGTATGCAAGAATAGGTGGGTAAAAGTTATACAGTTTGTGAAATAATTTTGCCTTTACTACTTTCACTTTGGAGTAAATGTTGTTGGTTTTAAGAATGGAATTCATTTCCAATTGTGATAGATATTTGCTACTGGCTTTACAGGGTATATATCAAAAATAACATGCATATACAATAAAGATTGCAAGATGTTAACGAACCCTGCTAGTTGGGATATTTATTCCAATACTCAGCACTGGTAATAGTTGTGGTAATTATTCTAGCTTATAACCTTTATAATGGGGTATTGTGATGGTTTGTATATGTTTGGCCCAGGGAGTGGCACTATTAGGAGGTGTGGCCTTGTTGGAGTAGGTGTGTCTCTGTGGACATGGGCTTAAGATCCTCATCCTGGGTGCCTGGAAGCGAGTATTCCCTTAGCAGCCATCAGTTAAAGATGTAGAAGCCTCAAGTCCTCCTGCACCATGCCTGCCTAGATGCTAGTTGATGCCAATTTGATGATAATGGGCTGAACCTCTGAACCCGTAAGCTAGACCCAATTAAATGTTATTCTTATAAAAGTTGCCATGGTCATGGTGTCTGTTCAAGTAGTAAGAACCTAACTAAGACAGAGGTAAAGTCATCTAAGCAACAAATTACTGAGCAGGCTAATACGAGCTTAATATATATTAGATTAATTGAGGCTGAAACATCATTCCATGGACTGGAGTCCCAAACTCAATAAATGAAAGAATGTAAGTTAAGCATTTATGACTATCAGCTTCCTTATTGCTGATGCCTTGTGACTAGTTCCCCCTAGCCCCTCTACTAAGCCTTCTTTGTCATGATGAAATGTATCTTTTCCAACCATAACACGGAAAGCATTCTTCCCATAGCTTCATAAGTCATTTTAATCACAGCAGTAAAATGTGTTAGGTAATGTTCAACTTGACAGGTTGTTATTGTTGTTGTTGTTGTTGTTGTTTTTCTAAATAATTTATTTTTAAATTCACTTTACTACATGATCATAGCCCTTTTCCCTCCTATCCTCCCAGTCCTGCTCTTACACTGACTTGGTTTTGAGACTATCCATCATTTCATTTTACCTTCATTTTGATTCTGAAGTTACATTTCTTGTTAATAATAACTGTTGCCATACCTCCTAGGCTCCACCCCTCAGCTACTTAGCAACAGCTATGTAGGCCTGGTTTGTTATAAAAGGGACTGGTTGGCCTCTCCCTCTCTCTCTTAATCTCTCTGATTATTTGCCTCTTCCCTCTCTCATTCCTTTCTCCCTCTCTCCCCTTTCCCCTCTGCCCTCTCTCTCTACATGTTCCGGCTGACCTCTTTTCTATTTCTCTCTCTCTCCTTCTCTTTCTCCTCTCTTTTTCTGCCTCTACTTCCTTTATAACTCCCCTTCCCATGCCCCCAGATACACTATATTCTATTTTAGACCAGTCGTATGGCTGGTAGCTCAGGAAAGGAGGGAGGGATGCCTCAGTATGGGCCCACTGAGGTGCCCCTTCCCATGACACCATTCCTGGTTCTATAAAATATATCCTTGGCAAAACAACAACAGACAACAATGACCAAAACCAAAACCCAAACCAAAAAAAAAAAAAAAACCCACAGTACTTTCTGCCATGGCTTGGATTTAAAAACTCACAGGTTCATGTTTCCCACTGCCACACCCAGGCCCTGGTCCTAAGGGAGGGCTGTTGCGCTAGTAGCCACCATCTGGTGTCCTTGAGAATAGAGATATTCACAGCCATGATTGGTCTTCTGGTTGGCCCTTGATTCTAGGACATCTTCCCTTGGGTAAGCTCTTTCTCTCTCCTTGAGAGATGGTTTCTTTCCCTTTCTCATGGTTGGGAAATTCTAGGCCTAGGTAAACTGTTCTCCCCACCTCTCAGGCACTGGCCCCAGCTCGGTCCCCAATTCATCACATGACAACCTGGTGATCTGGCTTGGCTGCTGCCATTCCTAGTTATTAATTTTCTTTTGGGACACAGGTAGGGGTAATTAATAATTTCTACTCTCACCCTTATGGAAACGTCTTCCTCTCCACTTCCTACTGGGATGCTTCCTGGTCTGAAAGGCTTCCAAATTCACACACTAAATTTGGCCTCAATACCCACTAGGTAATAGCTCTGAATGGATGCTAAACAGTGCTTTGAAAAACATAAAATTTACAACTCTGCCCAGCCATTTAAAAAATGAAAAGATTTATATTGGGGGGAGGTACCCCCAATTCCCCATAACCCACTACTACATATTTCAAGTCTATTCATGACCCTCTATACTTCTCTCCTGTCCCTTCCCATATATGATCTTGCCCCACCTCCTTTTTTCCCTTCCCTTCTCCTCTCTCTCCCAGATCCCTCCCTCCATCTCCTGTGATTATTTTGTTTCCCCTTCTATGTAGAATTGAAGCACCCACACTTTGGTCTTCCTTCTTTATAAGCTTCATATGGTTTGTGGGTTATATTGTGAGTATTCTGAGCTTTTGGACTAATATCCACTTCTCAGTGAGTACATGCCATATATGCTCTTTTGTGTCTGGGTTACTTCACTTGGGATGAAATTTACTAGTTCCATCCATTTGCTTTTGAATTTCATGAAGTCATTGTTTTTAATAGCTGAGTAGTATTCCAATGTGTAAATGTACCACATTTTCGGTATTCATTCTTCTGTTAAGAAACATCTGGGTTGTTTCCAGCTCTGCTGATAAACACTTCTGCCATTGCATGGAGCTAAGGTATACCAAACAAGTGACTTTCCTCCCCAGGTAGAGATTTGGCTTCAGTGCCATCGTAGCTAAGGACAATCACATAGCTGACTGTAGCTTCAGTGCCATCCTATTTAAATGACTATCTGCCAACTTTATTATGGGCATTTCCCACTTCACTGCCATCTTACTTTTGGACAGCCTGAGTGACTTAAGGTCTCCAAAGATGTAGGGGAGCTATTTCCCTAATTGGTTCATGATTGTGTCAAAAAAAAAAAAGGTAGAAGAGGGAAAAGTTGGAACTTCCAGGTCCCAGGAGGAAGAAAAAAAAAGACTAGAGAAAGGGAATTCTGTGAAGTTTTTGGAATAGGAGGGCACAAATGCCAGGTAAGATCTTGGGGGGCCTTAGTCACCAATGGATGGCTGGAATAGAATAGTTGATAAGATTAGGGCTAGAAATTCTTTGTCCAGTCATTGGGTTAGCTGGCTAGTTTTAAAATATTAAAACTGGCTAGTGTTTTTCATCCATGGAACAAAGGTAAGTAGAGAAAGCTGTGAGGGATTGGGGGAGTGATTCCAGCTCCTGGCACTCTTGGGAAAAGTGACAGCTGGAAATTGGCAGAGCTGAGTGTGACTAGTGGCAGCTGATCTCAGAACCTAGCTAGAGCTTGTGCAGAGCTCTTGAGAAAGAGCAAGCATAGTTATAAAGTTACATGCAACACAAAGATACTTCAAATTAGATAAGGTTTTTTATATGATTTCTACCTATTACTTTAAAATTTACAACAGTAAAAAGGTGAAAGATCACTGCCTTACAAATAGGTTTAGATTTTTTTTAACTGCCATTAAGATATAATATAACCTTTTTGTTTGCTAGGTACAATCCAGAACAAATAATTAAAAACAAACACAGATACTGGCTCTCAGTCTTGTCAGAAATCTATTAAATATAAAGTTAAATGTTTATGCTTACTATGACGGCAAGAGACTCCTAAATTCTAACAATAACCGTCCCCCCAACCCCCACATCACACACATAATTTCTCTAAAAAGATATGGGCACAGCGACAAGACTACTTGGAACCACTAAGAAGCACTGCTTTGTTGCCTTACCCACTGCCAGGGTTCGGCCTAAACTATGGAGAAACAGCACACTCAGAGAATAAAATGTCTCATGTTCCCTAAGACAACATGAGTCATGTCTCCCACGTTCCTCCCCCACAGGAAATAGCTTCTCATCTTCTGGGTCTGAGGACATCTGCCTGAGGTAATGATGGAGACCACAGAGACCTGGGAGAGCTGTTTAGGTAGTGGACTACAGACCAACCTCTGTCATTTTAATTAATATGTGACATCTAGATTATAATTTATTCTTCCTATATTTTTGATTACATGGACAGCTAAGCTAACTACAACTTGGCAGCTAGAAAACAGATCTGTAGCTCCCTACCCCTAGGTAATCCACCACCATATTGGCTCATTAGTCAATTTGTTAACTAGTTAAGATAACCAGTTCTCTTATCAAAATGACAGACAGGTTTTCTCTGCTCACAGGCTTCCTGATAAAGGATACACGATTTCAGGTGTAACCTTTCACAGATGTAACCTTCTGTACTTCCTTATCTAAAATGAGTTACTAGTGACTAAACATTTCAAATTTCTTCCCCTTGTTATGCCACTATTATATTGAGACGTTAAAGGTTCAAAATCCTAACGAACCAATGGAGTCTTTATAAATTTGACTAGTTCTACTAAAATATTCCACTATAATATCTAACCTTTATAATCCCAAGTTCAAATTTTAAGTTTGGTTATCTTTTTTTTTTTTTTATTAACTTGAGTATTTCTTATATACATTTCAAGTGTTATTCCCTTTCCCGGTTTCCAGGCAAACATCCCCCTCCCCCCTCCCCTTCCTTATGGGTGTTCCCCTCCCAACCCTCCCCCCATTGCCGCCCTCCCCCCATAGACTAGTTCACTGGGGGTTCAGTCTTAGCAGGACCCAGGGCTTCCCCTTCCACTGGTGCTCTTACTAGGATATTCATTGCTACCTATGGGGTCAGAGTCCAGGGTCAGTCCATGTATAGTCTTTAGGTAGTGGCTTAGTCCCTGGAAGCTCTGGTTGCTTGGCATTGTTGTACTTTTGGGGTCTCGAGCCCCTTCAAGCTCTTCCAGTTCTTTCTCTGATTCCTTCAATAGGGGACCTATTCTCAGTTCAGTGGTTTGCTGCTGGCATTCGCCTCTATATTTGCTGTATTCTGGCTGTGTCTCTCAGGAGCGATCTACATCCGGCTCCTGTCGGTCTGCACTTCTGTGCTTCATCCATCTTGTCTAATTGGGTGGCTGTATATGTATGGGCCACATGTGGGGCAGGCTCTGAATGGGTGTTCCTTCAGTCTCTGTTTTAATCTTTGCCTCTCCCTTCCCTGCCAAGGGTATTCTTTTTCCTCATTTAAAGAAGGAGTGAAGCATTCACATTTTGATCATCCGTCTTGAGTTTCCTTTGTTCTAGGGATCTAGGGTAATTCAAGCATTTGGGCTAATAGCCACTTATCAATGAGTGCATACCATGTATGTCTTTCTGTGATTGGGTTAGCTCACTCAGGATGATATTTTCCAGTTCCAACCATTTGCCTACGAATTTCATAAACTCGTTGTTTTTGATAGCTGAGTAATATTCCATTGTGTAGATGTACCACATTTTCTGTATCCATTCCTCTGTTGAAGGGCATCTGGGTTCTTTCCAGCTTCTGGCTATTATAAATAAGGCTGCGATGAACATAGTGGAGCACGTGTCTCTTTTATATGTTGAGGCATCTTTTGGGTATATGCCCAAGAGAGGTATAGCTGGATCATCAGGCAGTTCAATGTCCAATTTTCTGAGGAACCTCCAGACTGATTTCCAGAATGGTTTTACCAGTCTGCAATCCCACCAACAATGGAGGAGTGTTCCTCTTTCTCCACATCCTCGCCAGCATCTGCTGTCACCTGAGTTTTTGATCTTAGCCAATCGCACTGGTGTGAGGTGAAATCTCAGGGTTGTTTTGATTTGCATTTCCCTTATGACTAAAGATGTTGAACATTTCTTTAGGTGTTTCTCAGCCATTCGGCATTCCTCAGCTGTGAATTCTTTGTTTAGCTCTGAACCCCATTTTTTAATAGGGTTATTTGTTTCCCTGCGGTCTAACTTCTTGAGTTCTTTGTATATTTTGGAAATAAGGCCTCTATCTGTTGTAGGATTGGTAAAGATCTTTTCCCAATCTGTTGGTTGCCGTTTTGTCCTAACCACAGTGTCCTTTGCCTTACAGAAGCTTTGCAGTTTTATGAGATCCCATTTGTCGATTCTTGATCTTAGAGCATAAGCCATTGGTGTTTTGTTCAGGAAATTTTTTCCAGTGCCCATGTGTTCCAGATGCTTCCCTAGTTTTTCTTCTATTAGTTTGAGTGTGTCTGGTTTGATGTGGAGGTCCTTGATCCACTTGGACTTAAGCTTTGTACAGGGTGATAAGGATGGATCGATCTGCATTCTTCTACATGTTGCCCTCCAGTTGAACCAGCACCATTTGCTGAAAATACTATCTTTTTTCCATTGGATGGTTTTGGCTCCTTTGTCAAAAATCAAGTGACCATAGGTGTGTGGGTTCATTTCTGGGTCTTCAATTCTATTCCATTGGTCTGTCTGTCTGTCTCTGTACCAATACCATGCAGTTTTTATCACTATTGCTCTGTAATACTGCTTGAGTTCAGGGATAGTGATTCCCCCTGAAGTCCTTTTATTGTTGAGGATAGCTTTAGCTATCCTGGGTTTTTTGTTATTCCAGATGAATTTGCAAATTGTTCTGTCTAACTCTTTGAAGAATTGGATTGGTATTTTGATGGGGATTGCATTGAATCTGTAGATTGCTTTTGGTAAAATGGCCATTTTTACCATATTAATCCTGCCAATCCATGAGCATGGGAGATCTTTCCATCTTCTGAGGTCTTCTTCAATTTCTTTCCTCAGTGTCTTGAAGTTCTTATTGTACAGATCTTTTACTTGCTTGGTTAAAGTCACACCGAGGTACTTTATATTATTTGGGTCTATTATGAAGGGTGTCGTTTCCCTAATTTCTTTCTCGGCTTGTTTCTCTTTTGTATAGAGGAAGGCAACTGATTTATTTGAGTTAATTTTATACCCAGCCACTTTGCTGAAGTTGTTTATCAGCTTTAGTAGTTCTCTGGTGGAACTTTTGGGATCACTTAAATATACTATCATGTCATCTGCAAATAGTGATATTTTGACCTCTTCTTTTCCGATCTGTATCCCTTTGATCTCCTTTTGTTGTCTGATTGCTCTGGCTAGAACTTCAAGAACTATATTGAATAAGTAGGGAGAGAGTGGGCAGCCTTGTCTAGTCCCTGATTTTAGTGGGATTGCTTCAAGTTTCTCTCCATTTAGTTTAATGTTAGCAACTGGTTTGCTGTATATGGCTTTTACTATGTTTAGGTATGGGCCTTGAATTCCTATTCTTTCCAGGACTTTTATCATGAAGGGGTGTTGAATTTTGTCAAATGCTTTCTCAGCATCTAATGAAATGATCATGTGGTTCTGTTCTTTCAGTTTGTTTATATAATGGATCACGTTGATGGTTTTCCGTATATTAAACCATCCCTGCATGCCTGGGATGAAGCCTACTTGATCATGGTGGATGATTGTTTTGATGTGCTCTTGAATTCGGTTTGCCAGAATTTTGTTGAGTATTTTTGCGTCGATATTCATAAGGGAAATTGGTCTGAAGTTCTCTTTCTTTGTTGTGTCTTTGTGTGGTTTAGGTATAAGAGTAATTGTGGCTTCATAGAAGGAATTCGGTAGGGCTCCATCTGTTTCAATTTTGTGGAATAGTTTGGATAATATTGGTATGAGGTCTTCTATGAAGGTTTGATAGAATTCTGCACTAAACCCGTCTGGACCTGGGCTCTTTTTGGTTGGGAGACCTTTAATGACTGCTTCTATTTCCTTAGGAGTTATGGGGTTGTTTAACTGGTTTATCTGTTCCTGATTTAACTTCGATACCTGGTATCTGTCTAGGAAATTGTCCATTTCCTGAAGATTTTCAAATTTTGTTGAATATAGGTTTTTATAGTAAGATCTGATGATTTTTTGAATTTCCTCCGAATCTGTAGTTATGTCTCCCTTTTCATTTCTGATTTTGTTAATTTGGACACACTCTCTGTGTCCTCTCGTTAGTCTGGCTAAGGGTTTATCTATCTTGTTGATTTTCTCAAAGAACCAACTTTTGGTTCTGTTGATTCTTTCTATGGTCCTTTTTGTTTCTACTTGGTTGATTTCAGCTCTGAGTTTGATTATTTCCTGCCTTCTACTCCTCCTGGGTGTATTTGCTTCTTTTTGTTCTAGAGCTTTTAGGTGTGCTGTCAAGCTGCTGACATATGCTCTTTCCTGTTTCTTTCTGCAGGCACTCAGCGCTATGAGTTTTCCTCTTAGCACAGCTTTCATTGTGTCCCATAAGTTTGAGTATGTTGTATCTTCATTTTCATTAAATTCTAAAAAGTTTTTAATTTCTTTCTTTATTTCTTCCTTGACCAGGTTATCATTGAGTAGAGCATTGTTCAATTTCCACGTATATGTGGGCATTCTTCCCTTATTGTTATTGAAGACCAGTTTTAGGCCGTGGTGGTCCGATAGCACGCATGGGATTATTTCTATCTTTCTGTACCTGTTGAGGCCCGTTTTTTGACCAATTATATGGTCAATTTTGGAGAAAGTACCATGAGGAGCTGAGAAGAAGGTATATCCTTTTGCTTTAGGATAGAATGTTCTATAAATATCCGTTAAGTCCATTTGGCTCATGACTTCTCTTAGTCTGTCTACATCACTGTTTAATTTCTGTTTCCATGATCTGTCCATTGATGAGAGTGGGGTGTTGAAATCTCCCACTATTATTGTGTGAGGTGCAATGTGTGTTTTGAGCTTTAGTAAGGTTTCTTTTACATATGTAGGTGCCCTTGTATTTGGGGCATAGATATTTAGGATTGAGAGTTCATCTTGGTTGATTTTTCCTTTGATGAATATGAAGTGTCCTTCCTTATCTTTTTTGATGACTTTTAGTTGGAAATTGATTTTATTTGATATTAGAATGGCTACTCCAGCTTGCTTCTTCTGACCATTTGCTTGGAAAGTTGTTTTCCAGCCTTTCACTCTGAGGTAGTGTCTGTCTTTGTCTCTGAGGTGTGTTTCCTGTAGGCAGCAGAATGCAGGGTCCTCGTTGCGTATCCAGTTTGTTAATCTATGTCTTTTTATTGGGGAGTTGAGGCCATTGATATTGAGAGATATTAAGGAATAGTGATTATTGCTTCCCGTTATATTCATATTTGATGTGAGGTTATGTTTGTGTGCTTTCATTCTCTTTGTTTTGTTGCCAAGACGATTAGTTTCTTGCTTCTTCTAGGGTATAGCTTGCCTCCTTATGTTGGGCTTTACCATTTATTATCCTTTGTAGTGCTGGATTTGTAGAAAGATATTGTGTAAATTTGGTTTTGTCATGGAATATCTTGGTTTCTCCATCAATGTTAATTGAGAGTTTTGCTGGATACAGTAATCTGGGCTGGCATTTGTGTTCTCTTAGGGTCTGTATAACATCAGTCCAGGATCTTCTGGCCTTCATAGTTTCTGGCGAGAAGTCTGGTGTGATTCTGATAGGTCTCCCTTTATATGTTACTTGACCTTTTTCCCTTACTGCTTTTAATATTCTTTCTTTATTTTGTGCGTTTGGTGTTTTGACAATTATGTGACGGGAGGTGTTTCTTTTCTGGTCCAATCTATTTGGAGTTCTGTAGGCTTCCTGTATGTCTATGGGTATCTCTTTTTTTAGGTTAGGGAAGTTTTCTTCTATGATTTTGTTGAAGATATTTACTGGTCCTTTGAGCTGGGAGTCTTCACTCTCTTCTATACCTATTATCCTTAGGTTTGATCTTCTCATTGAGTCCTGGATTTCCTGTATGTTTTGGACCAGTAGCTTTTTCCGCTTTACATTATCTTTGACAGTTGAGTAAATGATTTCTATGGAATCTTCTGCTCCTGAGATTCTCTCTTCCATCTCTTGTATTCTGTTGGTGAAGCTTGTATCTACAGCTCCTTGTCTCTTCTTTTGGTTTTCTATATCCAGGGTTGTTTCCATGTGTTCTTTCTTGATTGCTTCTATTTCCATTTTTAATTCCTTCAACTGTTTGATTGTGTTTTCCTGGTATTCTTTCAGGGATTTTTGCGATTCCTCTCTGTAGGCTTTTACTTGTTTATTAATGTTTTCCTGTGCTTCCCTAAGTGTGTTCAGGTCTTTCCTGAAGTCCTCCAGCATCATGATCAAATATGATTTTGAAACTAGATCTTGCTTTTCTGGTGTGTTTGGATATTCCATGTTTGTTTTGGTGGGAGAATTGGGCTCCGATGATGGCATGTAGTCTTGGTTTCTGTTGCTTGGGTTCCTGCGCTTGCCTCTCGCCATCAGATTATCTCTAGTGTTACTTTGTTCTGCTATTTCTGACAGTGGCTAGACTGTCCTATAAGCCTGTGTGTCAGGAGTGCTGTAGACCTGTTTTCCTCTCTTTCAGTCAGTTATGGGGACAGAGTGTTCTGCTTTCGGGCGTGTAGTTTTTCCTCTCTACAGGTCTTCAGCTGTTCCTGTGGGCCTGTGTCTTGAGTTTACCAGGCAGCTTTCTTGCAGCAGAAAATTTGGTCTTACCTGTCGTCCCGAGGCTCAGGTTTGCTCGTGGGGTGCTGTCCAGGGGCTCTCTGCAGCGGCAGCAACCAGGAAGACCTGTGCCGCCCCTTCCGGGAGCTTCAGTGCACCATGTTTCCAGATGGTCTTTGGCTTTTTCCTCTGGCGTCCGAGATGTGTGTGCAGGGAGCAGTCTCTTCTGGTTTCCCAGGCCTGTCTGCCTCTCTGAAGGTTTAGCTCTCCCTCCCACGGGATTTGGGTGCAGAGAACTGTTTATCCGGTCTGTTTCCTTCAGGGTCCGGCGGTGTCTGTGGCAGGGGTCCTGCCGCTCCTGGGCCCTCCCCCACGGGAGCCGAGAGGCCTTATACAGTTTCCTCTCGGGCCAGGGATGTGGGCAGGGGTGAGCAGTGTTGGTGGTCTCTTCCGCTCTGCAGCCTCAGGAGTGCCCACCTGACCAGGCGGTTGGGTCTCTCTCTCACCGGGTCTGGGAGCAGAGAGCTGCTGCGGGCTGGGATCCGCGGGTCAGTTTGGTTATCTTTTAACTATAGACTTAAACTGTTTTGTTTGATAAATCTACATTATCAGCTATCATAATTCCAAAGTTAAGTTTTCTTTGGTTTCTTTTAACTATAGACTTAAGATGTTTCTGGTGCTAAACTATAAGGTCAACTAACATATTCACAATGTCATCAAACTTAAGAGTTTCCTTTCAATGTCTTTTAAATATAAACTTAAGATGTTTCTCATTATGCTAAATATGTATGTTTAGTCTCCTAGACAGAAGGAAAAAGCCCTTTTTGCTCCTGCTTCAGGAAAGATTTTTATCTTCCCTAAGCTCATCTTAAAGAATATTCATACTGTTAACAAATTTATCTCTTTCATAAGCATATAAGCTCCCAGAATCACACTTAGATCTACCTCTCATGGACCAAACAGACTCCATTTGTATAAGCACACCTGCCAATCTATTCCCTGGGATTGCGACTCCTCTCACCTCAACCACCAGGACTGAAGGGTTTCAAACGTACATGTAAGAAAAAGTTTTTCTACTAAACCTACTTAACTATATTTTATGCCTCTAATACACAGATGTGTGTTTTAGCAAAAATTGCCAAGTCCTGTCATTTACTCAAAAGCTATATTCAGGACAAATCCAGAGAAGCAACCCACCGATGTTCCAGCCGACTTCACAGACACAGACATTTGTAATGGACCTGCTCCTTCCTACCCACAGATGGCTTCACAGACCCTAGACAGCAGAAAACAGTCAACTCTCCTAAGACTTAAGACCACCATACCCATGTTCTCAGTTTTCCCCGAAACACGTTACCCCAAAGTCAGTAGGAAGCAGCTAAAGATCACGATGACCCTGTTGCTGCGTCATCACCATCCCTTTATAGTTTCTCCTTTTTAAAATTAAACTAAAGTGGGAGAGTAATGCCGTCCCTTTTAGGCTCTGTACATGTTTCCTGGGAAGAGCAAGGTAGACCTGGCTTGCTACAAAAAAGATTATTTGGCCTCTCCCGCTATCTCTTACCCCTCCCCCCATCTTCTCATGTTCCTAGCTGGCTCTCTCTGTCTCTCTCTGTCTCTGTCTCTGTCTCTTTCTGTCTCTGTCTCTGTCTCTGTCTCTTTCTGTCTCTGTCTCTGTCTCTGTCTCTGTCTCTCTCTCTCTCTGTCTCTCTCTCTGTCTCTCTCCCCCCTCTGTATGTTTGTTTGTGTGTGTGTGTGTGTGTGTGTGTGTGTGTGTGTGTGTGTCCTTCCCTGTCCCCTCTCTACCTCTACTGTTTTCTCAACTGCCCTTACCATGTCCCCAAATAGACTCTATTCGATACTAGATCAGTTGTACGGCTGGTACCTCTCTGGGAGGGGGGAAAGGATGCTTCAGCATGGGCCTGCTGAGGTATCTTCTTCCACCTCCTCATACTGAGCTCTCCACAACATTATCATTGGCTTTTAACATCTACTTCATGAACATTGAAATTTAACGGGAAATATCCATGGAGATAACTGCAAATGGATTGCAGTTTCTTATAGTCCTCTATGGAAACAGTACACAAAGTTTGTTATAATACAAAAGGAACTTTTAGCATGTATCTCTGTGCTCAATATACATTCTAGTCTCATAAAAAAACAACAGAAAATTGATTTATTCGGCAGTTTCTTTTGCTCATTTTAAAATATCAAATGAGATTTGTAGATCTAATTAATTTTGGAATCATTTGGCTACAAGGTGGCTTTTCATCTTTACTAGAGTAATTTAAACATTTAATTAATATTTCCAGCCAATGTGTGCCTAGGTCACGTAAAGTATCTTATATAAAAAAAAACAATTGGGTGAACTTTCTTAATTCAACTCAGTGAACCCCTAAAATGTTCTTTGAGAAGCAAAAGCAATGTACAGCAATGTCAGAATACAACCAGGATGATCTTATTCTAAATAAGTGTTTTTTTATCCTATTTCCAAGCAATCAACATTGTTATAAACACTGACCTTAAAATTCTAATATTTAAAATTAACTTGAGAACTGGCAAAATGGCTTAGTAAAGGTCTGAACCAACATGTGTGACAACCTGAGTTTGGTCCCTGTAACCCACACCATGAAGAGAAATGCCTTCAGAAATTAATCCTCTGACATCCACGTATGTAGTTGTGTAAATGCACGTGTGATCAGTCAAGCAAGTGAGAGCACTCGTGCTTGTGTGCATGTCCATGCGCGTGCACGTGCACACACTTAATTGTAATTTTTTTATTAAAAATGCATAAAAATGAGTTATTTTAAAATCTCGTTTGCTTCTAACATTCTGAAATTAGTATTTATGCATTACTTCACTGTCAGTCATCACTTCTTGCATATGATTTTCTGTGCTATTACCACTCCTGATATCTAAGCTAGCAGGGCAATGCTTTAAACTTTCCATCAATGTGGTCTTTGTGATGTAGTTAACCACAAGCATGAGACCAAGTCACTAACAACTCAATATTGTGATGACATGGTAAAATCTGCCACAAAACTTTAACTGGGGCAATAGAGGCTGGATGGGGTACATACACATTATGAGCAGCTGTTGGCCAGACTTAGTGATAATTTTTAAATGGTAGAGAAAAGGAATCACAGAAGGAGGGCCTAGGGCTAAGTTTTCCTTTGCACCAGTTCATTACCATCCTGCCAGAATAGATGGACGTTTCACACTCGGATTTTAAAAAAGAAAAGCATATCTTCCTTTAGAAGTGTGTCTCACTGCAGTCTATAAAAATTGGAAGACATCTTTCCCTTTTAGAAGACTGAATTATATTAAAAAGGTAAGCATGGAATATTCAGTGATACTTAATGTTTTTAACAACTTTAAGTCGTCCCACAAAACAGTCAGTTAATCAAACTGAATCAATTTCAATAAAATGGCCTAAGGGAAAATTTCATATTTTTGTAATCAATGCATGGATCAATTTTAACCGGACTTTCTAGATTAGGTCTTCTATTTTCTTCTCTTAGCTAGCAAATATTTTTCATTACTGTATAATTTTAGTATATTATTTAGAGAAGCAAGTATATTTATGAAAATTATAGTATTTAATAAAAATCATTTAAATATTAAATAATAAATAATATACAATGAATATTTTAATTAAAATATTCATACCATACAAAATTATACTTATGAAACCTTGTTTTTATTCTTCTAGTTATGTAGGCAATATCGACTATGGGCTTAGGATTGTTGCCTACAGACAACCCTAGTTTAACAACACTGGGAATAGATTATTTTCTTTGAACTAATGACTTCTGAGAGATAGAAAATTAAAAGCTTAATAAAAGGAAAAGGGTGGAACTGACCTTAAGCTTGAAGTCACCTGGTTTCCTAGTCCTAATTTAATATACAACACCACTTAGCAGATGGTTATTCATTGTACAACTTAAGAGTCTTGGATTTATGGTAGTAAACTTTGATTGGACGGGCCACAAGGACCGGTTTATAAAATGTGGAAGTAACGTTTGAAGGTTTATTTTGGATTTATCATGCAAAGCTGGATGCGGTATCGCATGTTTGTAATCCTCCTTTCAGGCTGTTGAGACAGTAGGATCTTTGTGAGTTTGAGGCTCATTTGGGATACCCAACAAGACCATGCCTAAAAACAAACAAACCAAGATGTATTTTACATACAATATAATTCATCCATGCAAAGTTAAGAATTCCACAGTTTTTAGTATGTTCATGCAAATGTGAGGATCATTATGAATTAATTTTTAAATTTCATCTCCCTTCAAAGACACCTCAGCACCATCAGTGATTACATGTCATCATCGTCTTCTGAGGTGAACAGTAATTTACGTTTGTATAGTTTTGCCATCAATGGACAAATCAAATAAAGAGAATCAAAGGATATGTGGTCTTTGGTTTTCTAACATCGCCATCCATATTGTATTATGAATCATGACTTCATTTTTTTGAAGTTATCTGCTTAAAAAGTTATGATTGAACAGTGAGCTGTATCATAGTTTATGCTCTTTTCAGACTTCCATATCGCGAGGAGGTTTTCTGCTGGCAGAGTATACAGCTTTAAATGGGAGAACGCTGTTAGACCTAGAAACAATTCAGACAACGTAAAGATGAGAAGAGGGTTAGCAGAAAACGGGTTTACTGAATCCTCCAGCAGGAGAAAGTGCAAACAATCTGTCATGATCCCTGGATTTGTGTGTTATCATGGGATTTCCTCGGTGTGGATTTTATTCTTTTAGTCTCTGTAACTGCCTTAAATGAAATAAAATTATTTTGATTGCTTTCTCTTTGTTTGATTTTCTCTTCTGTGATTTGAGGAAAACAATCAAGAAAATCATATATTCTACAAGCAAAAATAACAACACATTTTATAGCAATGTTATGAAACTACTACAAAACTTATCCATAACCCTGTGCACCCCACAATATTTACAAATACCTTCTATGTCTCTCAAATTGATGACTCACACATGGTATAACATTTTTCAAGGCACTAGCTAGTATATCGATCTACCTCACATCTCTATCAATCACTTTATAATGTTTTTAATGTGTTTGTCTCTACGATGGATATGTGTATTTATGGTGTTATGCTTATATTCTTATGTGTAAAAGTGAATGTATAAATGTCAAAATATCATCTTGTATGTTTGACTTCACTGTCCACTTGTTTTGATACAGAGTCTCTTGCAGTTTAATGACTGTGTACATCAGGCTAGATAGTTCAAGAACTTCCAGAGAGTCTCTTGTCTTTACTTCCCATCTAGTACTAGAAGTGTAGATGCACACTACCTCATCCAGCCTTAAGTGGTTTTTGGAAACCAATCTTAGATCCTCACAAATATGGGACAAATGCTTGTACCCACTAAGCCCTCTCCCCAGTTTCTATTTTTCTGTTCTTCTGAATTGCCTGAAACCTTAAAGAAGTCATCTTAAGAATAAGCATTTAAATCTATGGTAATGTTAGGAGAAAGGGGGAGTAAGATTTCAGTGCCTTTGGAATCTACAGTTGCTTTACTCAACCTCAGAATTCAATGAATACAGTGCTGTGTCATCTAACAGTGCAGTGCCAACCACAACTGTTAGGGAGGGATTAGCCTCCACTTAAGTCTGCATTCCTAAAGGACAACATTTGTTTGAACAGCTATGTAACAAGTTACTCAGAAGTTCCTAAAACATGTCTTTACATTTCTTGAACTTTACCTCCCTCGCCCAGATCCTGAGGTTTTCGTGGCCCCTTACTTTTACATCGCATTTTCTGTCCTCTGTATCTTCCCGGTTGCAGCACTTAACTTTGGTTTTTTGGACCCAACTCCCAATTACAACCCTTCTCCAAGATCCACAATTGTTAAAATCATGAATGGATTACGTGTTAGATTTTGGGTTTTCTGCCTCTGATTACTATATATGTTCGAAAATTTTGAAGATTTATACTTCAAAATTCTTCCTCTTTCTCCATATTATGCTGCCTTAACATATACTTGGGTTAGGATTATTTATGTAGCATTCACTTCCTATTTCCTTAATGATGGTAGAAATTGAGATGTTATGTGAATTTTATTCAATCACTTTGTTCTATTAGATATATGTATATAGTATAAGACTCTTGTATTTGTATACAGAATCAAATACTACTATGTGGTCATTAATTATTTTACATGCAACAACTCCTAAATCTAATTAACATGATATTTTATCATCATTAAACTGTGTACTTCAGTAGATATGAAGAACAGGAGGTTTCATGTGATGGAAACAACATAAAGTATTATTACATAGCGAGACCTGACATTCTCAGCAAGTGCTCTACAACTGAGCTGCAGTCCCAGCCCTTCAACAGAGCATCACTTAATTGTATCATAGACTTTTATTCTCACCTCACAGCTTACACTGAATTTTTTTAAGTTACAGGGCTGAAAGGCATGGCAAAAAACAAACCAGAAATGTCTAAACAAACTGAAATATTTGATACTGAATGTTTGAAGAGTCTCCTATTGACAGAAAATGCTTATTTTGTAATAACACAGAGCTCTTATTTAATTTTGGGGATTGTGTATTGCAAAGCCAATGCTCTACCACTGACCTATATACATAAGCATCAACTCTACCCACCCACATGCATCACAAAACCTTTAAACACAACACCTATATTATTGATGAACTGGGGAAGAATCAGGATCTTGTTTGGATTCCAAAGTTGTCTTTTCTGTATTCCTTAAAGGTCATCTTTTTCATGTCTCCTGGTGTGCAGTAGAAATACTTGAGCAGTGCTCTCAGTTCCCAAGAAACATTTTTAATTTTTAAATTACAGTCCTTCCAGAGCCTTTCTAAAACTTTCTACAAAGGCCTCACTGGCTTACAGCAAGAGGTTAATATTTCATAGATAAATGGCTATGATTTGCATGGTTATTCTCCTTTTGTAACCACAGCAACATAATTGCATATTATCTTATTCTAAAACATCATGTTGATATTTTTACATTTTTTGAGAGTTTCATATGTGATGTATTTGCATCCTGTCTGCCCTGTACTTTGACCCCTCCGATTCTTCCAATGTCCCCTCTACTCCATGCCAACTTAATTCATTTTCCTTTTTTAATTATTACTTTACGGGACTGGGGATTTAGCTCAGTGGTAGAGCGCTTACCTAGGAAGCGCAAGGCCCTGGGTTCGGTCCCCAGCTCCGAAAAAAAAAAAAAAAAAAGAACCAAAAAAAAATTATTACTTTACAAGCACAAACATATGTATATAAAACTACAATTTCCTAAATGTGTTTAATATTTCCCATATGTGTATATGTTTAGGAATGACTATATGAAATTGCATTCTTATCACAGGGCTCCCTCCATCTTTGACAGGTCTCGTTCTTTTTCCCTTAGCAGCCATCGGTTGCCTGTAGCTCTTCATCTAGGCATGGGGTCTGATGAGATTCCTCCAATCCATGTAGGAATATCAACTGATGGTCTCAATGTCTGGGTCCACTTTAGACTGTGTTGTTAAGATTTCATGGTGAAATCTGCTGTTACATACAGGAGATACTGTCATGTATTATACATATTGGTCCCCTAGCACTTACACTCTTTCTTCCATTTCTTTCAAAATGTTCCCTGATCCTTTGCTGGAATAGAATTATAAGAATAATAACAGAAACAGGAAGGGGAAATTTGATGTGGAAAGCAATTACTCTGGAGCCTAGATTCCAAACAATAGAAATGATAAAAAGAAGTGTGGCTGTGCATCCTAACATGTTTTTCTGGTGCACTACTAAGAACATAACATTTATATGCTAAAATATGCTTATTTGGACAATGTTACTTGGGTATTCATTTACATTTATTTTATGACCATTAGAGATCCACTGTATGTAGATGTGATTTTTCTTCCTTTGGAAGTGTTTGAGTTGTAAGTACCATGGAAAGTCATTCAGCTCTGATGAGAATGACATTCAATTGTAAATACTCTAGGAGTTAGGGTTATTTCTATCTGACATCATTGCTAAAGCACTGTATGGGGATAGGGATTAAGGATTTGGGAAAGTATGTTATAGGATGTGGGGAAAGTGCTGAGTGGTAAAAGTCTTGTGAAAGCAAAAGGCCATGAGTTCAAAACCCCACAGACATAGCTGTGAATAATTGTGGATGCTTATAAGCTCAAACTGGGTAGAACAGACCAGAAGATTCTGGAAAATACTGGTCAGCCCTCTGAAATGTCAAGCGTCAGGTACACTAGATATCTTGTCCCCAAAATTGAGATGGAGAGCAAGAGAGGATATTACCTGATATCTTCCTCTAGTCTCTGTATGCTTTATTGGTATGTATATATAATATTCATATATATGTGTATATATGTATATTATAAATGCAAACACAAACATTAAAAATTTAAACCACTGATGAGGTAAACTAGTCTTAAAAGTACATCATATAGAGAAGTCAGGGTAAGAAGTGAAAGTAGGCACCTGGAGGCCAGAACTAGTTCAGAGGCCCCGGAATAATGATGCTTATTGATTTCTGCTTTAGTTTCTTCCTGACTCTGCCTTGGGTTCCTGCCCTGACATCCTTCAGTGATAGTTTGTAATGTTGAAAGTTACATGAAATAAATATTTTTCTTCCTGAGTAACAACACTATAACAGGCCTGTTACTTCCCCCCATCTATACCTTCCCTCACCCCAACCCTCATTAACACTCCTTACCTTTTTTTTATTTGAGATGATTATGATCATAGCCTAACTTTGGACTAGAAATTTTTTACTCCTCCCCAGCTTCTGTATCGGTGTCTGCCTCCATGTTCCTGCCACACAGGTTTCTTCCCTTACTTGTTTTGGCAATCAATTGCTATCTGAAAGTTCTAAAGTGAAACAAATCTTTTCCTCCTATTGGACATTGGGGTTTTTGATCATGGTGTTTTATCTCAGCAAAAGGAAAGTAAATAAGATAAGAGGGGATGTAGGGATTGAATGAAAACTGAGAGAACAGGTGTTCAACAGCAGAGAACAGAGTGTCAGGGGACCCATGGAAAGTCTTGTGGAGTGAGGTAATTCCTGTGAAAATGATTCCTATAAAAGAGTAGCTCTGACTCCGGAATTATCCCTGATGACCTGCCTTACCATTTCATCCTCCGCATATCCCCTCTTACCATGATGTCATCTAGACAGAAGGTCTCAGAATTCAAACAATTGAGGAGAGTTGATTTTGGATTTTCCACACTTCCAAACCAAAGACCTTTCCTTTGTAAGTTATCCACTCTAAGATATTTGTTTATAGCAATTAAAAACTGATTAACATACTACTCCATGATCTCATAATGAATATGTAGTTTATTTGCCAAGTAGTTTAAAAAAATCATTTCACATATTGGAGAAGTAGAAACGTGACCATAAGTTAGTCCCATATAGACAGTAATCAAGGAAGGGAAGCTCTTCATTTCTGATATTCACTACTCTATTCTCACACAGTAGAGCAAAGACAGAAAAAGAATTTTAATAATGGTTTAAATAA
Source organism: Rattus norvegicus (assembly GCF_021556685.1). NCBI lineage: Eukaryota > Metazoa > Chordata > Mammalia > Rodentia > Muridae > Rattus > Rattus norvegicus. Next base: position 203,831,176 of record NC_141535.1, on the reverse strand, counting down.
ATATGCATTGCAAAAATGGTTCTACGGTTGCAATTGATTAAGATCAGGATGCCTAGTAAGCCTTATCCCATGTTCATCTCATTCCAAGAGTGCCGTTAGCTGATTAGTTATTAAATAGAATCCACAAAGGGAAGATATATATACAGAAAGAAGTTCCTGGCCCCCAAATAACCCCATAGTCTCATGCATTTGCATGCTTGGTCTCCAGGTTGTTAATTACTTGGGAAAGATAAGGAGGCCTGGCCTGGTTGGAAGTGTGTCTCTTGAGGAGGGCTTTGAAAGGGCACCCACACCCTTTCTCACTCTCTTGCCTCCTCTCTCTTTCTGCCTATGGATCAGGAGGTAGCGTTCAGTTACACCCACAGTACCATAGCTGCCTATAAACCACCATGCTCCCCACCAAGAAAATAATGAACTAACCCTCTGAAACTATTGTCATGGTCTCTTCACAGCAATTGTAGCTTGAAAGAAAATGGTTCCCATAGGTTCAAAGAGAGTAGCAGTATTTGAAATGATTAGAACATATGGCCTTGTTGGAGGATGTGTCACTGGGAGTGGGCTGTGGGAATTCAAATGCTAAAGCCAGGCACAGGGTACCTCTTTTTTTATTGCTGCCTGCCAATCAGGATGTAGATCTCTACTACTTCTCCAGCACCCTGCTTGCCTGCTTGCCACCAAGCTTACACCATGACAATAATGAACCAAACATCTAAACTGTAAGCCAACCCTAAGTAATGTTTCCCTTTATAAGAGTTGCTCATATTGTATTGTCTTTTCATAACAATAAAAGTGACTGCAATAGAAGTTGTTCTCAGGAAGCAGGATATTGCTGCGAGAGGACTGACTGTGCTGGCAGAATGCGAACAATGGGAATTTGGCTTGGGAAAGCAGGTCATTGCTTTAAATAGGGCCCAATGGGCCATGCTAGTAGAAGCAAACTGTGGTGCTGAGGTAATGATGACTGGCTTAAGAGGATTCCGAGGAGAAAAATATTAGGAGGTAGCCTAGAGATTGTTCTTAGGATATTTTGGCAAAGAATGTGGCTGCTTTTACCTTTGTATGAAAAGTATGCCTGAGGCAAAATTGAAAAGATTGTATTAAAGGCGTTGGCAGAGGAGATTCATAACTGCCTAGTGTGACTGCCTTACGTGGTTATTAGTGACCAATCTTATGCAGATCTACAATGAAAAGGAGCAAGCTGAGCAAGTAAAAATACAAACTATACAGTCTGAGGAGAAAGGGGCACCAAGAAGTATAAAGGAGCTAAATTCTGTGCTCGAGTGGATTAAAGTGGACAGATTAAAGAATAGCATGATGGTAGGTGGAATAAAGGGAGTGGTGACCTCAGACAGTACCTGACCATGCTAAGCTCCAACTTGAGTGAAGGAATTATAGAAAAGCTTACAACTGGCGATTGGTGTGGTAATGCATGCCTTTAATCCCAGCACTTGGAACAGTGACTAAGACACATGAGTATAGTAGAAATCAAATCATTGAATCTCTGATGATTTCATTAATGTTTAGACAATTTGAAACAAAGTTTGCTATTTTCTTTGCTTTCCTTCTTATGAACAAATAACTATGCTTAGAGGATCACATAGATGAGAGCTATGATTTTATAATGTATGCAAACATCCCTTTTTCAAGACTTGATTAAATCCATTTGTTATACATTTTTCTTTATTGTATTGAATAGTTTTTATGTTGACTGTATCCCAAGGACAAAAACATTATAAAGCTTCATGCTATCAAGTAACTTCATTTACAAACAGCTTAAGGGATAACGTGAAAATAGAATCCCAGAAGCAGACATATTTTAAACCAAGACCATATAATTAACAATGAATACAATAAGAAAGATGGTTTCTTTGCTATACATCAAGCAGCAGAAAAGTAAATGCTGTCTGGAAATTCCACTTCATTATGCCATATATTTCTGGGAGAGCTGAGAAATAGATTGGAAATATGGAGGGAAAATACAAGAGCTCTGTACGTGGAATTTTCATTACCATGAAATCACGGTTTTAACATATGAATACTTAAAATATTGTAGGAAAAAATCTTTTTACCATTGAAAGTCAGTTTTAAATCCTCACGCACTGACCTTCACTTATAAGGTACAACTACATTAGATCTATTTAAAATATACAAATGTAAAATTATGTCATGGAGGATAAACTAATTTATTGTCATTGTGTTGTTTTCTGCTTTTTTTAGATTTAAGAATATTCAGATATTCAGATAATTTATTATTAAATGCATTTTATAATTATTTCTCCTCTCTCTCTCTCTCTCTCTCTCTCTCTCTCTCTCTCTCTCTCTCTCTCTCTCTCTCTCTCTCTCTCTCTCTCCTTCTCTCTCTGTGTGTTATTTAACTTGACCAGATGCTTTTGATGGAGTTGATTCTGCTTCCTGCCACTCTGGTGCTGTCATTCTGCCTCTTTAAATTTCCCATTGTTTGTGACATTGCACAGAGATCATGAAACAAACCATGGCTCATCATATCTAGGGATCTGAAGCAGACTTCATTTCCCACTTCCATGTCTGTTTATTTTATACCCATAAATCTGCAGATATATTTTGATGACATTTTAAAGAACACATTTTTATTCCCAGTTTGCTAAAAGTAGAAAAAGGATGGCACAGTTGGGAAAACAGTGCAGTTCACAGGCTTTGATAAGATAGCAGATAATCCAGACTACTAAATTTACATCAGCGGATCTCAAGGGAATAGATAAGAGTACGGAATTCAGAAGGAGAAAATCCCTTTGAGTTAAATGTACAAAGCAGAGGCAGAGGTGCCTGTTCAGAAACCTTTATGCATCTACTTCCTTAGAGCGATTTTCTGCTTGGTATTCAACTGGAGATGCTGCACATTCTGTGCTTAGATAGAGTTTACCTCCAGTGTGGAAAATGTAGGAGTTTAACAGTAGTCAACATTCACAAGAGTAGCAGCAAGCTAGCAGACACTAAGGTCAGAATTAATCATTTCTGCCATCTTGTGCTTTATGTTAAGTCACGCGCTTAATCTTCTTGATCATTATGTCCAGCACTGGATAGAGACAGTTTAAAATGAGAAAGATTAAGTAACCCACAAAGTACAAAGCAAAGAGTGATAAGGGAAACCGAACCTTTGAACTGTCTTGTGCTGCCTTTCAAACTTCCTCAAGTGGAGGGGAAGACAGACCCTGCCTAACAAAGAAAAATCAAAGTTTCACTTCTGGAAATAATACATAAAGATAAAGCACATGCTCACTGTAGGAGTTTCGTAACACTGGGATTCATCTAAAACTTTTAAGATCCTGGGTGACAACATACCTTAGTTTCTAACTAGTTTTATGCAGCATGGGGCTAATGAATTAACCATTTTATGCCTGAGGTTTTCCATCTACAAAAATGGATTAAGGTGGTACTTCCTTTTCTAGATTTTCTGAACAGTCATTTGGTTGATAATGTAAAATGCATATATATCTCCACTGTGAGGATATTTACTTAGCCAATATATGTAAAGTGGCTTTATCAGAAGTCATTGTATATTAACAATTGTGATTATTATTTTTCTGTGCTTTCTGTACTGATTGACACAGAATCGAAGTGGATTACTTCTTTGAAGATTGTTTCAGTGGACATTTCACACAAATCTTAGTTCCCATGTGTCTGCATCCCACGCACCAACAGATCACGTGTCTACTCACATATTTTTCATATCAGTGGTTTCTATACGTTTTTAAGCCCATCCTTCGCATCATTTTATTATATTACCTCATCTTCTCAGTGTTACTTCCTTCTCTTCATATGAATCACTTAAAGTGACTTATAATTTGCATTATATTTTTGTAATATATACCCTTGTTCCACTCTACAGCTCCCATTTTTCATTCAGCATGTCCTAGTGCTATGTTCTAGATTTTCATTTTTGAGACATCAGGCCAATTTCTAGTACAAAGTACATGTACGTACAGAAAATGGAGTCTTTGCATTGCTTGAAAGATCTATCCTTTTGGGACGTCCTTCTGTAATTTCCCATCCATTATTTGGAATAAGAGGGAGACAGAGAAAGAGCAAGATCCTATTTTTTTTCTTTTATCTTCTGTGCTATTTTGAAATGTGGCCTTTTGTACAGGATCCTTTTTATACTGTATGTCCTGGGTCATATGACATACAATCATATATACTTCACTTTTCACTCAGTTTAGGAAACACTTCCTTTGATCTCTTTCCATCTCCACATATATCTTTCTCATTGTCCTTTTGGGTGATTTACAAATGAACATGAACGTTTTCTGGACTGTAATCCAGCACCATGATGGAGTGTGTTTTTCTGACCACTACATTGTTATAAACAAAACTCACACCGTAATTTTCCCTTAAATGACATCACAGGATTTTCTGTTCAAAGTATGAATATCTTTGGGCGAGGGAGTTAACCAGAAGTGAAAATAGATGGAGGAAAATGATATAGTATACTGGGTAAGGTCTGTATTCAGCATATTTTGAGCCAACATCTGTTTCGTAGATGAAATCATATGTCTCTATGTATTTTTAATAGCTGGGTGCTCAGGCACAAAATATTTAGAAACAATTAACTTACAGTCAAACCATTTGAAAGTCTACCAAGTATGTAATATATTTTTCAGATGTGATAGAATACGGTGTAGACAGATGTGCTGAGGAGTTAATCAGCCAGTACAGTAATTGATTTGTAAGTATGAAGACCTGAGTTAAGGCCTCAAAGCCATGTAATCTAGTTGTGGCAGTGCAAATTTCTAATCCCAGGGTTAAGGACCAAGAGACAAAAAACTCATGATGATTTAGCCTAGCTCAATTGATGTTCAGATTCATTAAGAGTTCCAGATCAGGAAAAGATCTTGTCTTAAAATGTAGAGTGAAATGTGATTGAGGAAAATAACTGAAACTGAAATATGCTTCCACACATGCATGTACAGCTTCATGTACATATGAACTCATACACATTCATATGACACACAGAGAATGTGATAAAAGCATATTCAGCATTCAGTCTAGGTGACTTATATATACAATATCATGTACATTTCTCTCTGGAGTCAATAAAGATAACTTCCTTATGGTTAAAGGAATAGTTGAATTGTGATTCTATGAATCTTTACCCAAATCACAGTGTCATGACGGGAAAAAAGCATGAGAGTAGAGAAAGGCATATTAGGACTCCCAGAGTATATCACATGGTCCTCAAGTCAGACCCATCAGAATCTCGTTTTAAACAATGTAACAAAGACTTGTGTGAGCATTCTTCTGATTGTTCCTTTATTTAGGAGGATTGGTCTGAGGTAAGACTCAGCTTCTCTGGAAACTCCCATATACACTCAGGTTCCCACAGCCCAGCATACAGTTCAGTAACTAAGGTTCTAAAAAATCCAGGGTAAGGATGCTGGCTATCACGTTTCAACAGACTTCCCAGAATGATGAAATTTCAAGGCAATACAAATTCCATGATACAATATTTTTGTCTCGATATATATGGACTTTGAAAACAGCCAATATTTATTGGTACTATTATAAAATAAAATTGAAAAGCAAAGCCGTCTTATGACAGGAAAGAATTAAACAATCGATAGAGTTTCCTAAGGATGGAAAGCCACTGTGGAAACTACTCAAGGGTTTTATTACACTGTTTTAGAAGAAGGTATTAGTTCACTGAAAATGGGCATACATCATGTTAAGATCATGTTTTAGTTTAGGCATTACATTGCACAGACATGACCAGTAAACGTTTTATGAATTCTTGAAGAAATCAAAAATAAATAATTTTTTTTAATTGTGACTAAGAAGCCTAAATTCTTTACATGATTTTAGACAGTAAAATAAGATGTGTTGCCATTCAGGCTGAGCTTCACCTGTAGCAGCGTGATCAGACAGCAGTCATAACGGGTGAATCCTGACAGGGAAATTGAATCAAAAAAGGTCTGGAGTGAAGAGACCTCAGGTGGCAGAGAGCATTGTGAGAACAGACTCTCTTGAGGCAGCTTCATTGAGACAGTTCATTTAATTGGGAACACAAAAGCTATTCAAACCTTTAGGAGTGAGTAGGGTCTATTGGGATGAATGTACACCATTCAGGGTGTGGAGGATGCCTCATTTGAATAAGGAAGAATTCCAGGTGCTACTGGGCATGACCTTGTAAGAGGAGAGGAAGTTTAACCTGGCTACTGGGCTCCATAATCTCCTTGGGCAGGACAAATGTTTGGGTACAGGGCTACTTACTTGGCCAGGGGAAGCAGGCCTGGGGCAGTTGGGGGAATGATCTTTTTCCTGCTGATAGCAGGACAAGATTTCCAGGGTTTTGACACACCTTAGCTGCACCTGTTGCTCTCATCCTGCACCTTACCCCCATCACCTGGCCCCACAATCTCCCAAGCCCCACAATGTATAGCAATTATGGTCAATGTTATGAGATCTCCATTCCCTACTCTCAATAAAGGGGATACACTTTTTAAAATATTTTTTTAAACCAGGGGATATGTTCTCTGGATATGTGCACATGTCTGTGAAAACCAGAATAATCAGATCTCTTTGGAATTAGAATTACAGATGGCTTTGAGCTGCTTTAGATAGTCCCTTTACAAAAGGAGCATGTATTCTTAACCCCAGAATCTCTAGCTTAATCTGCATTATTTAATGTCTGGCAGGTACAGCATTTAGAAACTGAGACATGTTTATGCTGATAAATTACTTGTAATATAATCATGTACTCTAAAATTAAGAGTATTTAGGGTTGGTAGAGTTCTTGGAATTTACACATTTTCTTTATTTTACAAAAGACCCACTGAAAGACTCCCATAAAGCAGTATGATTTTTCTGAATTCTCTTTCAATCCTCAGTGTCAGAACCTAGACTAGAAGAGGCCTTGTTTCTTGTTAGCTCTCGTTATTTTTATAACAACAATTTACATCGTCAATGTTTTCACCTGTGTTTATGTTTTCAAAAAGTCATAAAGTGATGGTGGTGGTGCAAATAACCTAAGGATTCATCTCAGAATTATTTTCTCAATTCTGTTGCTATTATTTTAACTTGTAGTAAAAGAAATATTAAGATAATATTAACTGTGCAAAGAACCCGCTATGGTAGAAAGTTGATTTATAAAGGTTGGAAAATTCATTCAAATGAGCTTATCTTGAAAATACAGAATGCAGAGATTTCAAGTAAGAAGATAAAATTAGAAAGACAAACTATATATTTGAAACATAGATTTTTTTTTCTTTTAGAGATACAGCCAAAGACATATTTAGACTATGATGAATCTGGATCTTCATATATATTGTACCCTTTTATATACAATATTTCATTTATATACATAAGCATTTGTAATATATGTATATAGTTTTAATTATTTAATTATATAAATACATGCAAGATAAATATATACTTTTATATATTTATATAAAAATGATAAATATAACCTTTCTCCAGTGTCTCAAATGATTTCTGTGGAAACAGCCACACTTGTGTCTTGCCTGTGGAAAGTTTTCTTATCCTTGATTGTACCCTAATGTGACCAGAAACAGCAATTTCAGGTGTGCTTTATTAAATCAAATGTAGGCACTGGTTGGCTTTCTCAGAGCTCCAGTTTCAAAATCTCAGCCTTGGCTAGAGTTCATGCAGTTCAGATACCTGGTGCAAGGCCACAATCAACAAAAAGAACTACAGAGCTGAAGCTCTATTGTCAGAATAAAAGGAGCCCTGGAATCAATGCAAATGTTAAGCAAACACTTTCTCCAATATACCTGCTGTTTTTTTTTCTTTTTCTTTTTTTTTATACTTAAGAAAGTACCCCTATTTCTTAAGGAGATTCTATAGTAAAAAGAATTGCTTTGACTTTTAGCAAAGACCACTCACTTTTAAGAAAGAATTTTTGTAAGTCTGCTTGTTTTCCAAGTTTTAAGTCTGCCCACAAACATAGGTCGGAGAAATTTCCGCATAAAACATGTGTTGTGGTAAAATTCAGTCTTCCCTAAGATCAAGTGTAGTCACCAGTGTCATGTCTTGTACACTGAGCAGGAATGTGTCCTGCACAGAGCATGACAGCAGGCCCTCCTGAACAGTAAATTTGAATGATACTCTGCTGCTAAGAACATTTTTATACAGTAATTGTTAACATCACAATCACAATCCCATTTCTTTTGCAATGGAAAGTCACACTGGCTTTCAAAATAGTTTTAGCTGAAACTTCTACTGCCTAAAAACGTATCCCTCTAGTACTAAAGCTGGGAGTTGAAATCTCCTGATCAGAAAAAAATGAGAAAAATTCTTTTTAGACTATTACTGTTCTTTAAGAATACATTGGGTCACTTAAGAAGATCTATAACCAAATTAATCTATTTTCCCTTTGCTTAAATAACAGCCATTCTGTAGCCCATACACTGAGAGGTTTGTTTTGTTTTTACTTTGAATTTTAGTTAACAGATATATCTTGTAAAATTGTAACGTGAATAAATAGAAATTCAAGGATTTGATCTAAGTATGTTGAAATTTTTTTTGGAAAGGACTTACTAATCTAAAAGCCATGTAAGACAAATTTTTATCTACAAGAGATCAAAATAATATAAATAAGAGTTTAGAAGAAGTTGAGAATAATCTTCTTGATTATTGAGGGGTTGAAGCTTTTATTAAGTTAGTGATTTTATATCTCTTGGGAATATCATTGATATTTTAAGTTTTTCTTAGTATATGCATCATAGGACTGGCAAGATAGTATAGATGAAAAAATGGCTCATTTGGGTAACAATACTGGCTGAATAAGTCTGATGAACTGAGTTCATTCTCAGTATGTACTTTAAAGAGCATGATGTGCTGACATCACAACTTGCCTATGGTGAGATGGAAGGCAAAGATAGGATCAGTTGGCTTGGGAAACACTGACCAAAGGAAAACAAGAGAAACTTGACTTCACAAAAAAGAAGAAAAGAATAGATACTGACATTTGTCTTCTGATCTTAACACAGGCACTATGGCATGCATGTACCTGTATGTACATATCAGAAACACATTTCACAGAAACACATACATATCATACACACATGCACACCCCCACATACACCCTAATAATAAAATAGAAAAACATATGTAGACATTGGGATTATGATTTGAGTCCCTGGCTTGAGTTTTATAAGATAGGTATATGAAAAATTTTATATATAATATTACTGCATACTCAAATATTATAATATAGCTTAAATATATCATTATATTTAAGTTTATATCTAACTACATATACATATTATATATATGATATATACATAATATATACAATATATGTAAAACAGTTGTAATCCATCAAAAGCAGCTGCAGTTAGGTTTTTCTGTTGTTTTTCTCTTATAAATCATTTTTTCTTATTGACAATATTTAGGTCATGCCACAAGAACTTCACTTTATTAGCCTCATTCATACAATGTGCGAATGGGAAGGCAGGAGCAATTTAAGAGAAACATTCAAAGGCAGGCAATAAAAGTAACTCAAAGTGACAGCATTATGCATTAGCCAGTGGCTTGAAATAGCCATTTCCTTCATAACAATGTTGCCTGTGCAACCTTGAAGTCCAGGCATTAGCGACCCATGCTTTCTATAAAGGCTTTGAAGAACATACTCTACTGCTCACTTTGCTGTCCATGGCTTGTGCAACTTCTTGCACTTCTTCAGCTGACAGGTCCATGTCTGCATCATGGGCTCAATGGCCACATGCTATTCTCTCTGCATGTCTGAATGTCCCACTGTTCCTCTTAGTTCGGCATTAGTCACTGGAGTAGGTCTATTTTAATCATGTATGTCTTCAGTTTAACCTAATGACAACTTCAACAATCTGAATAAAGGCACATTATAGTTCCAGATAGATTTGGGGATGGTGACATATTTTCAACGTAGTGTGAATTAGAAACTAAGGTAATGTTTGCTTTGTAATGATCCCAGAAAGTAAAACTAACTCTTAGAAATTGTTTTATAAAACTTTACTTGACAAATAAGATTCTAACATAATCAATCCATAGGCAAAGGATAACTGCACATTTGAATAGTATGCCATTTACTGAGTACATAAAACACATTGAAGGTATTAAAATGGTCACATACTCAGTTTCAGTAAGACTAGGCACATCTTTTTTTGAGCCCAGGAAGGGAAAAGGATCGCAGAGGAAGGCAGTCCCTACTAATGCTGTTTGGAGTCCCACATGATGACCAAGCTGTACAACTGTTCCTTGTGCGCATGGGGCCTAGGTCAGTCCCATGCATGCTCCCTGGTTGGTGGTTCAGTCTCTGTGGATTGCTATGGGCCGAAGTTAGTTGATTCTATAGGGTTTCTTGTGGTATCCTTGAACCCTCTAGTTCCTACAGTCATTCTTCCACATATTCTGCAGGATTCTCCAAGCTCCGCCTCGTGTTTAGCTATGGGTCTCTGCATCAATTTCCATTTGTTGATGGGAGAAAAAGCAGTGTAAATATCCTAGTTTATAGTGCCAGCATTTGTGCTATCTGCCATTGGTCATTCTATACAGGATGGTAGCTATGAAAGGTACAGTCCTAAAAGAATACTTATTCTCCATAATCTCTTGTGTTTATCAATTCAACTAAGTATCCACTAACTACTTTGCAAAAGCACATATTATCCTAAACCATCAACCCATAAGGAGGTGCTCTGTGTGTAAGGAATCAAAGGGAGAAGTTATATCAAGACAACAGTGGATTAGCATGATCCATCTTCAGGTCTACTAAGAATACTTCTTCTACGAATACTTAGAAACTCAAAATCCCTCCTCCCCAAATACAAAAAGATATGTTCCCTAGGAACTCTGTTGGAAGCAGAACTCTTTAGTACTTTGTTTTTAGATTGACAGACTCTAGAACTGTAGGAAGCAAACCTTTATTATTTGACGTCATTCGGTTTTCTGTAGCCTGGCATACTTACCTGCACTCAGACATCTGCATAATGGAAATAAAATATATCTGGACAAAAAACTTCTATATAACTGTACATAACTGTCTATTTGTAATAGCCACAAATTGGAATGTGCAAAATTTTACCAGTAAGTATGAATAGAAATCTTTGGTCATGAACATCTGGAAGCCCACTAAGAAATTCTAAATAAGTGAATCATGAAGATAGGAAATAGCACACTAAATCTTAATAATATTCGTTGAGTGAGAACAAACAGAAAAACAAAATTAAATGATGTTTTACATAAAACATTCATATGAAACATTGTATAACTCTAAAACAATCTCCGAAAATATGAATCAGATCAGCATGTTCCTGGGAGAGGCTGAGGAGTGATGAGAGCAACAAGAAAGAATGGGAAGACAGTGTTCTGGGTGATGGGAAAAGGTCATTATCTTAATTTGTGATGATGATTTATGGCTGTACACATGTGTCAGAGCTCATCAAATCATACACATCACGATGTGCTGGTGATTGAATGTCAACTATACTTCAATAAAGCTGAAGAAATTAACTCCCTGGGATGAGTGCCATGAGAAAGGAGTTCTGAAACAGTTTGTGGAAGCAGTGAGATGGAACTTATCCAGACTCATGCTGAGAGGCATAAAAACCGAGACATGGGGAGACCTCGCACATTCAAACGGAGAGAGAATAAACTTGTCTACGAACGTGAAATTTATCAGTTGGAAGAATATCTTAGCATGAGGAAGTAAGACGCATGAATTCGAAGAGGCAGAGGACTTGGAATAACTTTCAAAAGCCGAATTCTTTCTTGAGGGTTAAAGGGAACAGGTAGAGAGAGAGTCAGGGAGTTACCAAAGAAGCAGGAAGCACAGGGAAGACTTACATTTCAATTTAATGAGGCAATTTTCTCTTGAGAATTGTAGGAATTTTTTGAGTGATTTGCCATACGAAAATACCTGCGCTACTGGCTTTTGTAAATTTAATTTTTCTACTTATTCACTTTACATCTGTTAACTGCCCTCTCCTTGTCACCCACTCCACTATTCTTCCCCCTCCCCCACTTCTCTTCTGAGCAGGTTGGAACCCCCTTACATATCTCCCTACCCTGGCTCTTATGCTACTGTTTTAAAAGAACTCTAAGTGACAAACTATGAATATATGTGGTTTATTAGTAGTCATATGCAATATAGAAATTTATTAGGGACATTTTAAAATTCTGACATCAATTATAAACCAGCTTTGTACAGACTCCTCACAGTTATTTGAAGTTCCTGTAGCTATTTCTGTGTACTCCACAGCAGACTGGAGCCGCCTTTTCACAAGTAAGAACATTAGCTGGTATCCTACTGCAAACAATTTTTCTTCATTTGAGTATTTTTCTGTAGTGTCATTTAAAAGACTCATTTATTCTCTTTATATTTAAAGATGTCTCTGGCAAATTAAAATTTTTATACCTTTGAAGCTATGCCCCCAAAAAATTCTAGAATAGTAAGAATAGAATGATTCTTACAAGGCCATTATGGTCACACTATTCCTTATCCATTCTATCGCTTGTCTTACTATATTATGCTTAATGATAATACGTTATATGTATTACTTCATTCTACATAGGTACACAAGCTGGTTTCTCCCACTTAAGCAACATATCACAGGTATTGCTCTGGCATGTAAATTTCTAGTTTATGACAAAACTTGTAAAATATGCATTTCCTCTTTTATATAAATAAGAATTACAGAATCCAGTTTCAAATGTTTAATTTGAAGCTTCTCCTAAGAGTTGGCACATAAGGCTTCATGGGCTAACGCTTGGTTCCAAGTCGGCGAGGCTCATTAGGAGGTGTGGCCTTGTGGGAGATGTATCACTGGGTTTTGGCTTTGAGGTTTCAAAAGCTCATGGCAGGCCCAGTCTCATTCCCTTTCCACCCTGTGTTGTGGATAAGATATGGTCTCTCAGCGACTTCTCCAGCAACATGCCCATTTGCCTCCCTGCCATGGTGATCGCAGACTAACCCTTTGAAATTGAGCAAACTCCCAGTAAATTCTTTCATCAGTTGCCTTGTTCATGGTGTTTCCTCACAGCAACAGAACTATAACTGAGACAGCAATCTGCTTCATGGGAGTAAGTCCAAAATAGTTTCTTCTGAATAATCTCAGAACAATGCCACATTTACCCCTTGAGAATATTGCATTTAAAATAATGAGTTTTTATGAAGCTGGTCAGATTATTACTGACAGTGTTCCTTCTCACTCTTAACCTTTTCCAGACTACTCTTTCCAAAGCTCAAGTGGAAAATTCTTTTAGTTTATATTCTTGCATGATGCTGGACTTAAATAAACTTGTGCTCCCCGAAAAATGTCAGAGTGATAATTTAATGCATAAGGCTTTCTCAGGCAAGACATCGGAATAAATAATTTTAAAAACATATTGAAAGGATACCCCAATCCCACAGTTCCAACTGCATAATAAATCACAAAGTAAGTCTTATTTCTGAACATTAGGAAATGAAGTTACATTAGGCTGGGAAGAGAATGGCTATTTAGCTTTGAGCTGTATATGTAAATAATGGGTAACTGAATGCACGCCTGGGAGTATGTCATTTTGAAGTAGGTAAGAAACTGGCATCATAATTTAGTCCTGTAGTCTAACACTTTAGAGACTAAGGAAAGAAGATTTTGATTTCAAGACCAGCCTCAAATATACAGCAAGACATTTGTATGGAAAATACCCTAAAAACAGACAAAAACAAGCAAGGAAACAAACAAAAAGCAATGAAACATTGAGGTGAAACAAGCCATTCCGAACATAGAAAGGCACATAATATCCTTGAAAATCAAACTTCCAGAGCTATGAGTAAAGCATCTGTGCTGAACTGAAGGAATGAAGGAGTGGACACAGTAGTAACTATTTTGCTTTTGGAAACTGTTTTAATTCAAGGTCATCCATACAATCTCTAAAATAAGTGTAAGAGTTTCCAAGTGTAACAGTGATCTCAGTTCCTCTGATCACACTAGAAATTTCTCCACATAAGACCTGTGACTGTGCAATGATGGGGTTAAAGTAGAAATTTCTAGATTTTTGGAGACTCAGGTTATAATGATGTTTTGCTGGAGCAGACACAGATGTGAAGATGTTTTGCTAAAGTAGACACAGGTGTAAGGATATTTTGCTATAGCAACAGGTGAAAGAGTGCATGATGTTTGGAAAGAATACAGGTCTGATCTCACAGACAGTGTAAGCTTGAGCATTGGTTCACTTTTTTCCACCGTACTAGTCTTCACTGATGACACACATGTATTGGTTCACTGCTGAGGTTTGCTGGTTGTGACTTCATAAAGAGAAACTCGCCAAAGAAATTCTCATGAGATTCCTGCGGCTTCTTGCCACTTCCATAAACTCAGTGCAATTGATGAGCCTTGTGGTTTCTTCTGCATTGAATTCCCCTTGCTGGTTCATGTGCGGTATATACTGGACTGCAGCTGCTGATTTGTATTTGGTGTTTGCTCGTGGACTGGACTGAGCATAGCGAAGACTGAAATCTCCCCAAAGACATATTTCTAAACAGACCTACTTCCCCCATATCCTAATGACCTTCCACTACCTCTGGGGGGTGGTGAGTGAGAAGGAAGGTTGCACCCTTATTAAAGTAGGTTCTGAAAATATACGCCTACATAAGGTTTCTAAGAACTTACGTTGAAATAAGGAAAGTGAGTATTTCAAACTGGTTAAAGGTTTTGCAGACTCATAAAACCATCAACAACTAGGAGTTTTAATTAAGTAATAGATGCAGAATAATTACCACATACAATGAGTGCAGTCTCTAAGCTTCATCCCCTCCCCCTAAATGATAAACTCATAAGCCTAGGATTTGCTACACACTACATTTCACATATAAATGTCTGGAAATGCTCTTAAGAGAAGTCCTTGGTCTTTGACCTTAGGAAATTTTCTGTTGTGCTGGTGACTGAATTCTGTTCCCTCATTTCAACTTTTCAAATCTCTTCATATTCTCATTACAAGGTATATGTGAAGGCTCATCCCCATTTCATCTTAGATCTTTATTTAAATTCAGTTCCTACCCTCAGATCTTCGAAATCCCTGTGGAAGAGCAGAAGGGAGAATAATAGGAGTCAGAGGGGTTTAGAACACCAAGATAACACGGCCCCAAAAATCAACTAAGCAGGTTCATGGGGGCTCACAAAGACTAAAGCAACAACTATGAGCCAGTAAGGGTCTGAGTTAGGTCATCTGAATCTTAATAGTGGTCAACCTGCTGTTTTTGCAGGATTCCTAACAGTGAGAATAGGATTGTCTCTGACATTTTTTGCCTCCTCTTCGAACCCTTTTTCTCCTATTGCATTGCTTTATCCAGCCTAATCAGGATTAGGCAATTTTAATGAGAATAGAGTAGTTAATAGCAATGCCATATTCTCGGTGGAAAACGTGATATGAAGTATATACCTAGTTTTATTGTAACTTGTTTTGCCATATTTGGACGATGTCCCCTGGAGGCCCGCTCTTTACTGAACAGAAACAGAAAAGAAGTAGATCTGCAGGAAAGGGGAGGTGTGAATAACTGGAAGGAGTTAAGGTAAGAGAAACTGTGGCTGGGATGTATTGTATGAAATACAAATAAAAAGAAATCAGTGGAGAAATGAAAGTAATGAATTAATGAATAAATATATATTTGAAAGAACAAAATGCTCAAGAATGGCTGAATTATCAGCTAAATTTTTATATGATACTCCTTAGGAAAAGATATCCTTATGTATTAGTGTACACATTAGATTCTGTGTACACTACACTGTGTAGATTCTGTGTAGATTAGATCAATTATGCCTTCTCACAAAGTTAAGTTCAGGGTCACGAGAGCACAAGTTAAACTCTACATGACACACATGCCATGTAGAGTTATTTCATCGGGGTAATTTCAGAAGAGTTAGAAAAAGGGCAAAGATATGTCATACAGATAGAGAACTGTCTAATTGCCTTTGTAGGTTGGAATTGAGAGTTCCTCATATAAATGTTTGATTAAAGTTATTGATCTATTAAATCACACATGAACACACAGAGACATTGGTGCCACAACACCTTTGAATCAGCCTTCAATTCACCACCTTCAATTGTTTAGATTTTAAGATAATAATTCTGTAGTGAACGAATATTAAGCATTGGAGAAAAATTAAAATCTTCATACTACCCAATGGAATTAGGCAATTTTAATGAGAATAGAGTAGTTAATAGCAATGACATATTCTCAGTGGAAAACTAGATATGCCTTCAAGATAAAGGGGTCGAGTTTGAGCTTGAAGAAATGCCAATCTTGAGCACATTTTCACATAGAATGTCATGCACAACAGAAACAGAAGTTCCCATGAAAATTTTATAAGTTTTCAAAATGATTACAAAATATATTTTAATTATATGATTTTTTTAGGAAATGTGCAAAGCCAGATTTAGTTTAAAAAATTTAAATATTATGTAGGATTGCTTTTCCTGCAAATATTTATGTGCATTAGATGTGTACCCTGTGTCCTCAGAGTCAAAAAGGCCATTGGATACCCTCAAACTGGAGGTACAGATGGTTTAAACCCCAAGGTTTGTGCTGGAAACTGAACCCAGTTCCTCTGCCAGAGCAACAGTCACTCTTTTTTTTATTTTTATTTATTTTTTATTGGGATGCTCCAGGTCCTCCTCTGATTTGCATTAGGGTGTGAAGTGGCACTATAATCAGCTCATGCTTAGCTCCACTCTGAGACCATGTGTTTCTATAAAGACCCACTTAGTACCGTGGAAGAAAGAAAACCTACTTCTAGCTTTACCACCTCAAGCAGAAAATTAGCCTTTAATTAGTATAATTAATTTTTATACATGGTTTTGGGCTTCTAGTCAAGTTTTTTTTTTAAAGTTACATTAAAAAATCTGTCTCATTTACTAGGAGGAACAATAAAGGCTGTTTTTTAGCTATTATTCCGGCCATCGCTTATGTCAGAATGCTGCCTTACGTGTTCCTTAGAATTGCTCACCACTCAGCTCAGTCTAGATACCCTCTGCCATAACATCTTACCTGGTGTACTAATTCATTTTCCTTTTAAAATAACTTTATTATTTATGTGTGTACACATATCATATATACAATATGTATATTTTCTCCAGCTTTGTTGGTTTTTTTTAACATATACATCTTTTTTTTTTCCTTTTTCTTTTTTATTAACTTGAGTATTTCTTATATACATTTCGAGTGTTATTCCCTTTCCCGGTATCCGGGCAAACATCCCCCTCCCCCCTCCCCTTCCTTATGGGTGTTCCCCTCCCAACCCTCCCCCCATTGCCGCCCTCCCCCCACCAGTCTAGTTCACTGGGGGTTCAGTCTTAGCAGGACCCAGGGCTTCTCCTTCCACTGGTGCTCTTACTAGGATATTCATTGCTACCTATGAGGTCAGAGTCCAGGGTCAGTCCATGTATAGTCTTTAGGTAGTGGCTTAGTCCCTGGAAGCTCTGGTTGCTTAGCATTTTTGTACATATGGGGTCTCGAGCCCCTTCAAGATCTTCCAGTTCTTTCTCTGATTCCTTCAACGGGGGACCTATTCTCAGTTCAGTGGTTTGCTGCTGGCATTCGCCTCTGTACTTGCTGTATTCTGGCTGTGTCTCTCAGGAGCGATCTACATCCGGCTCCTGTCGGTCTGCACTTCTTTGCTTCATCCATCTTGTCTAATTGGGTGGCTGTATATGTATGGGCCACATGTGGGGCAGGCTCTGAATGGGTGTTCCTTCAGTCTCTGTTTTAATCTTTGCCTCTCTCTTCCCTGCCAAGGGTATTCTTGTTCCCCTTTTAAAGAAGGAGTGAACCATTCACATTTTGATCATCCGTCTTGAGTTTCATTTGTTCTAGGTATCAAGGGTAATTCAAGCATTTGGGCTAATAGCCACTTATCAATGAGTGCATACCATGTATGTCTTTCTGTGATTGGGTTAGCTCACTCAGGATGATATTTTCCAGTTCCAACCATTTGCCTACGAATTTCATAAACTCGTTGTTTTTGATAGCTGAGTAATATTCCATTGTGTAGATGTACCACATTTTCTGTATCCATTCCTCTGTTGAAGGGCATCTGGGTTCTTTCCAGCTTCTGGCTATTATAAATAAGGCTGCAATGAACATAGTGGAGCACGTGTCTTTTTTATATGTTAGGGCATCTTTTGGGTATATGCCCAAGAGAGGTATAGCTGGATCCTCAGGCAGTTCAATGTCCAATTTTCTGAGGATCCTCCAGACTGATTTCCAGAATGGTTGTACCAGTTTGCAATCCCACCAACAATGGAGGAGTGTTCCTCTTTCTCCACATCCTCGCCAGCATCTGTTGTCCCCTGAGTTTTTGATCTTAGCCATTCTCACTGGTGTGAGGTGAAATCTCAGGGTTGTTTTGATTTGCATTTCCCTTATGACTAAAGATGTTGAACATTTCTTTAGGTGTTTCTCAGCCATTCGGCATTCCTCAGCTGTGAATTCTTTGTTTAGCTCTGAGCCCCATTTTTTAATAGGGTTATTTGTTTCCCTGTGGTCTAACTTCTTGAGTTCTTTGTATATTTTGGATATAAGGTCTCTATCTGTTGTAGGATTGGTAAAGATCTTTTCCCAATCTGTTGGTTGCCGTTTTGTCCTAACCACAGTGTCCGTTGCCTTACAGAAGCTTTGCAGTTTTATGAGATCCCATTTGTCAATTCTTGATCTTAGAGCGTAAGCCATTGGTGTTTTGTTCAGGAAATTTTTTCCAGTGCCCATGTGTTCCAGATGCTTCCCTAGTTTTTCTTCTATTAGTTTGAGTGTGTCTGCTTTGATGTGGAGGTCCTTGATCCACTTGGACTTAAGCTTTGTACAGGGTGATAAGCATGGATCGATCTGCATTCTTCTACATGTTGACCTCCAGTTGAACCAGCACCATTTGCTGAAAATGCTATCTTTTTTCCATTGGATGGTTTTGGCTCCTTTGTCAAAAATCAAGTGACCATAGGTGTGTGGGTTCATTTCTGGGTCTTCAATTCTATTCCATTGGTCTATCTGTCTGTCTCTGTACCAATACCATGCAGTTTTTATCACTATTGCTCTGTAATACTGCTTGAGTTCAGGGATAGTGATTCCCCCTGAAGTCCTTTCATTGTTGAGGATAGCTTTAGCTATCCTGGGTTTTTTGTTATTCCAGATGAATTTGCAAATTGTTCTGTCTAACTCTTTGAAGAATTGGATTGGTATTTTGATGGGGATTGCATTGAATCTGTAGATTGCTTTTGGTAAAATGGCCATTTTTACTATATTAATCCTGCCAATCCCTGAGCATGGGAGATCTTTCCATCTTCTGAGGTCTTCCTCAATTTCCTTCTTCAGTGTCTTGAAGTTCTTATTGTACAGATCTTTTACTTGCTTTGTTAAAGTCACCCCGAGGTACTTTATATTATTTGGGTCTATTATGAAGGGTGTCGTTTCCCTAATTTCTTTCTCGGCTTGTTTCTCTTTTGTATAGAGGAAGGCAACTGATTTATTTGAGTTAATTTTATACCCAGCCACTTTGCTGAAGTTGTTTATCAGCTTTAGTAGTTCTCTGGTGGAACTTTTGGGATCACTTAAATATACTATCATATCATCTGCAAATAGTGATATTTTGACTTCTTCTTTTCAGATCTGTATCCCCTTGACCTCCTTTTGTTGTCTGATTGCTCTGGCTAGAACTTCAAGAACTATATTGAATAAGTAGGGAGAGAGTGGGCAGCCTTGTCTAGTCCCTGATTTTAGTGGGATTGCTTCGAGTTTCTCTCCATTTAGTTTAATGTTAGCAACTGGTTTGCTGTATATGGCTTTTACCATGTTCAGGTATGGGCCTTGAATTCCTATTCTTTCCAGGACTTTTATCATGAAGGGGTGTTGAATTTTGTCAAATGCTTTCTCAGCATCTAATGAAATGATCATGTGGTTTTGTTCTTCCAGTTTGTTTATATAATGGATCACGTTGATGGTTTTCCGTATATTAAACCATCCCTGCATGCCTGGGATGAAGCCTACTTGATCATGGTGGATGATTGTTTTGATGTGCTCTTGGATTCGGTTTGCCAGAATTTTGTTGAGTATTTTTGCGTCGATATTCATAAGGGAAATTGGTCTGAAGTTCTCTTTCTTTGTTGTGTCTTTGTGTGGTTTAGGTATAAGAGTAATTGTGGCTTCGTAGAAGGTATTCGGTAATGATCCATCTGTTTCAATTTTGTGGAATAGTTTGGATAATATTGGTATGAGGTCTTCTATGAAGGTTTGATAGAATTCTGCACTAAACCCGTCTGGACCTGGGCTCTTTTTGGTTGGGAGACCTTTAATGACTGCTTCTATTTCCTTAGGAGTTATGGGGTTGTTTAACAGGTTTATCTGTTCCTGATTTAACTTCGGTACCTGGTATCTGTCTAGGAAATTGTCCATTTCCTGAACATTTTCAAGTTTTGTTGAATATAGGTTTTTGTAGTAAGATCTGATGATTTTTTTAATTTCCTCTGAATCTGTTGTTATGCCTCCCTTTTCATTTCTGATTTTGTTAATTTGGACGCACTCTCTGTGTCCTCTCGTTAGTCTGGCTAAGGGTTTATCTATCTTGTTGTTTTTCTCAAAGAACCAACTTTTGGTTCTGTTGATTCTTTCTATGGTCCTTTTTGTTTCTACTTGGTTGATTTCAGCTCTGAGTTTGATTATTTCCTGCCTTCTACTCCTCCTGGGTGTATGTGCTTCTTTTTGTTCTAGAGCTTTTAGGTGTGCTGTCAAGCTGCTGACATATGCTCTTTCCTGTTTCTTTCTGCAGGCACTCAGCGCTATGAGTTTTCCTCTTAGCACAGCTTTCATTGTGTCCCATAAGTTTGGGTATGTTGTACCTTCATTTTCATTAAATTCTAAAAAGTTTTTAATTTCTTTCTTTATTTCTTCCTTGACCAGGTTATCATGGAGTAGAGCATTGTTCAATTTCCAAGTATATGTGGGCATTCTTCCCTTACTGTTATTGAAGACCAGTTTTAGGCCGTGGTGGTCCGATAGCACGCATGGGATTATTTCTATCTTTCTGTACCTGTTGAGGCCCGTTTTTTGACCAATTATATGTTCAATTTGGGAGAAAGTACCATGAGGAGCTGAGAAGAAAGTATATCCTTTTGCTTTAGGATAGAATGTTCTATAAATATCCGTTAAGTCCATTTGGCTCATGACTTCTCTTAGTCTGTCTACATCTCTGTTTAATTTCTGTTTCCATGATCTGTCCATTGATGAGAGTGGGGTGTTGAAATCTCCCACTATTATTGTGTGAGGTGCAATGTGTGTTTTGAGCTTTAGTAAGGTTTCTTTTACATATGTAGGTGCCCTTGTATTTGGGGCATAGATATTTAGGATTGAGAGTTCATCTTGGTGGATTTTTCCTTTGATGAATATGTAGTGTCCTTCCTTATCTTTTTTGATGACTTTTAGTTGAAAATTGATTTTATTTGATATTAGAATGGCTACTCCAGCTTGCTTCTTCTGACCATTTGCTTGGAAAGTTGTTTTCCAGCCTTTCACTCTGAGGTAGTGTCTGTGTTTGTGTCTGAGGTGTGTTTCCTGTAGGCAGCAGAATGCAGGGTCCTCGTTCCGTATCCAGTTTGTTAATCTATTTCTTTTTATTGGGGAGTTGAGGCCATTGATGTTGAGAGATATTAAGGAATAGTGGTTATTGCTTCCCGTTATATTCATATTTGGATGTGAGGTTATGTTTGTGTGCTTTCATTCTCTTTGTTTTGTTGCCAAGATGATTAGTTTCTTGCTTCTCCTAGGGTATAGCTTGCCTCCTTATGTTGGGCTTTACCATTTATTATCCTTTGTAGTGCTGGATTTGTAGAAAGATATTGTGTAAATTTGGTTTTGTCATGGAATATCTTGGTTTCTCCATCTATGTTAATTGAGAGTTTTGCAGGATACAGTCACCTGGGCTGGCATTTGTGTTCTCTTAGGGTCTGCATGACATCAGTCCAGGATCTTCTGGCCTTCATAGTTTCTGGCGAGAAGTCTGGTGTGATTCTGATAGGTCTGCCTTTATATGTTACTTGACCTTTTTCCCTTACTGCTTTTAATATTCTTTCTTTATTTTGTGCGTTTGGTGTTTTGACTATTATGTGACGGGAGGTGTTTCTTTTCTGGTCCAATCTATTTGGAGTTCTGTAGGCATCTTGTATGCCTATGGGTATCTCTTTTTTTAGGTTAGGGAAGTTTTCTTCTATGATTTTGTTGAAGATATTTACTGGTCCTTTGAGCTGGGAGTCTTCACTCTCTTCTATACCTATTATCCTTAGGTTTGATCTCCTCATTGAGTCCTGGATTTCCTGTATGTTTTGGACCAGTAGCTTTTTCTGCTTTACATTATCTTTGACAGTTGAGTCAATGATTTCTATGGAATCTTCTGCTCCTGAGATTCTCTCTTCCATCTCTTGAATTCTGTTGGTGAGGCTTGTATCTACAGCTCCTTGTCTCTTCTTTTGGTTTTCTATATCCAGGGTTGTTTCCATGTGTTCTTTCTTGATTGCTTCTATTTCCATTTTTAATTCCTTCAACTGTTTGATTGTGTTTTCCTGGAATTCTTTCAGGGATTTTTGCGATTCCTCTCTGTAGGCTTCTACTTGTTTATTAATATTTTCCTGTGTTTCCCTAAGTGTGTTCATGTCTTTCTTGAAGTCCTCCAGCATCATGATCAAATATGATTTTGAAACTAGATCTTGCTTTTCTGGTGTGTTTGGATATTCCATGTTTGTTTTGGTGGGAGAATTGGGCTCTGATGATGGCATGTAGTCTTGGTTTCTGTTGCTTGGGTTCCTGCGCTTGCCTCTCGCCATCAGATTATCTCTAGTGTTACTTTGTTCTGCTATTTCTGACAGTGGCTAGACTGTCCTATAAGCCTGTGTGTCAGGAGTGCTGTAGACCTGTTTTCCTCTCTTTCAGTCAGTTATGGGGACAGAGTGTTCTGCTTTCGGGCGTGTAGTTTTTCCTCTCTACAGGTCTTCAGCTGTTCCTGTGGGCCTGTGTCTTGAGTTCACCAGGCAGCTTTCTTGCAGCAGACAAGTTGGTCTTACCTGTGGTCCCGAGGCTCAAGTTTGCTCGCGGGGTGCTGCCCAAGGGCTCTCTGCGGCGGCAGCAACCAGGAAGACCTGTGCCGCCCCTTCTGGGAGCTTTAGTGCACCAGGGTTCCAGATGGCCTTTGGTGTTTTCCTCTGGCGTCCCAGATGTATGTACAGAGAGCAGTCTCTTCTGGTTTCCCAGGCTTGTCTGCCTCTCTGAAGGTTCAGCTCTCCCTCCCACGGGATTTGGGTGCAGAGAACTGTTTATCTGGTCTGTTTCCTTCAGGTTCCGGCGGTCGCAACAGTCACTCTTAAGTGCCTGTCTATCTCTCTAGCCGCCACGTTAGCTTTGAAGAAATCTTTTTTCTTCTTTTTGGTGGGTGCTAGAAAATGGTTAAGAGCCTTTATTGCTCTTGTAGAGCACGCAGATTAGGTTGTAAGTATCCACATGGTGCTTCACTCTCATCCAAAACTCCGGCTCCACTGGAATCCAATACCCTCTTTTGATACTGTAAGGACCAAGCTTGCATATGATTCACATATATACGTGCAAGCCAAATAGTCACAGAAAAAGTAAAATGAATAAACCCAAATAAAAAATGTGAAGTTTTTTCTTCAAAAAATCACAACAATTAATTTTATGAGTGTTGAAGTGGAATTAGAGTTTTGAAAGGTCCTTCATTTTATCTTTCGGAGGACACTGATCTGAAGCAAGAGAGAGCAAGCACATATTCCAGTGCTAAATACACTACTCTTAGTGGTAAAAGAAAAAGTGCTGGATACATATTTGGTCGATGGATGGCAGAAAAGAAGCTTGGAAAAGAAAAGAAAACAATAGTCATGAGAATATTGAAGCCAGAAATGAAATTTAATATTTGCAAATATGCATTTTCTATGACACATTTCTTCCTATTTTGAATACTCACAACTTATCATTAAACAATATGAACTTTAATATGCAGTGTATGAGCTTAAAGTAAATTATGTTAGTATTAGAAATCTCAGGACACTATTGCTGATGCCAAGAAGTGCTTGCTGACAGGTGCCTGGTATAGCTGTCCCCTGAGAAGCTCAGCCAGCATCTGACCAAGAAAGATGAAGATATTCACAGCCAATTATAGGAGAAGGAATGAAGGAGCTGAAGTAGATTGCAACCCCATAAAAATAACAACAGTATCAACCAATCAGAACCCTTAGAACTCCCAGGGACTAAGAGTACACATGGAGGGACCCATGCAACCAGCTACACATGGAACAGAAGATTGCCTTAACTGGCACCAGTGGGAGAGGAGGTTCTTGTTCCTCTGGAGGCTTTAGACCCAGGAATTAGGTGATGCTAGAGCAGTGAGGCAGGAATGGGTAAGTGTGTGGGTGGGGGTGCACCCTCATAGAGGCAAAGGGGAGATGGGATGAAGGGTGGCAGAGGCGAACAAAATTTGAAATGTAAATAAATAAAAAAACAGTAAAAAAAAACTACTAGAAAATGTCTACAAATTGCTTCATGTATTCAATACATAAATTGACCAAAATGATATAAATCAATTTTGATGACTATAAGTATTAAAATAGTATGTGAAATAAAATGAAAGCTATAGCCCATAGATGCACATTTTGTTATACAAATAAAAAAATCCTATTGTACTTTACGTAATCTTCTCATATTGACTATAGGTTCACAGTGCAAAAAATAATTTTATGACCAGAGCACCCCAGTTATAAATTTGTCTAGGTTCACAAACAAACTTTTTAAGTAAGAGAAACACTAAGAGTACTATTATCACAGAGATATAAGATTATTGTAAGTATCAGCTGAAAGAGAGTAGGCCGTTGTTAATGAGAATAGTAAGAACACTTACAGTACTTGGATGAACAGCAACGATGGTTAAGTACAGCACAGTAGCAATAAAACTGAAGCATGAAAATGGTAAATACATATTCATTACTTGAATTAAAGAGCGGAGGAACAGAAACAATCAACATTATATTTTTAAGCTGAGTCCATGCTAGTGCTGTTTGCAGGGATAGAGAACAGAGATGAAAAAGTCATTTTGTGGATGCAGTAAGTGAAAGGTGAATAGTTCACTATGAACACATGACACATGTTACATCTATGGATTTCAAGTGGAAATGTCTCAAGGGCATTTGGAAACATGAGTCTGGTTGAGATAATTGGTGTGGGAAAACCACCACCTTGGTGTTGAAGTAATCCTGAATCTGATTAAATCCTCTATGAAAATGCACAAAAGAAGATGGAGTGCAAATACTCAGAGAAAAGAGAAGGCTATAAATTAGGAATATCTGAGCAGTTTGCAGTCTTAAAGGCTACTGTGGTTTGAATAAGATTAACCCACATATGATCATTCATATATTTGTATGTTTGGAGAAGTGTTTAAGAAAGATTAAGAGATCCGACCTCTTTGGACTAAGTATAATACAGTGGGGAAGGGGCAGCTTTAAGTTGTCAAGAGATTGTTGCCAGATCCCTACCTCTCTCTTCTTCTCTCTCTTTCTCTCTGTCTCTTGTCTTTCTGTCTCTCCCTTTTTCTCTGTCTCCTCTTTCTTTCTCTTTGTCTGTCATTCTTCTGTCTCTCTTTCTTTTTCTGTCTCTGCCTCTATCTCCATCCCCCCCTCTCTCTCCCCACCCATCCCAGTCTCTCCACGATAAGATTTGAGCTCCCAGCTACAGTTCCAGGGCACTGCCTGTAACCATGGTTTCTACCATGATAATCATCAGCTAAGCCTCTAAAGCTTCCAATTAAACGTTTTCTAAATTGCTTTGTTCATGTTGTCTTTTCATAGCAATATAGCAGTAATTACGACAGAGAAAGAAGAACAATATCACCCAACCAGAACCTCCTAATACTCCCAGGGACTAAACCACCAACCAAAAAGTACACAGGGAATACCCATGGCTCCAGTTGGATATGTAGCAGAGGACTACCTTATCTGGCATCACAGGGAAGGGTGGTCCTTGGTCCTATTGAGGCTTGATGACCCAGGATAGGGGAATGGTAGGCCACTGAGGAAGGAGTGGATGGGTGGGTGGGGGAGTATGCTCATAAAGGCAGTGGAGAGGGAGAAGGGGATAGGTGGCTTGTGGAGAGGAAACTGGGAAGTGGGTTAATTTGAAATGGAAATAAACTAACCAATAAAAAAGACAGAGATGAACAAAAATAGCAAAATATTTACTAGCTTTATTTTTGGAGCATTAAGGACATTGCATATGCTAACAAAATCACATTCAGTGCCCTTAGAAAAGCAAAAGCTGATTTTCTTGAGTTAAAGACTGGATGGAGAGTGCAATTCTACTTTCAAATTCTACTTTCAAAGAAGTGCAAGCTATCAAAGCCAGAACGTGTGTATCAACATATAAGTATGTATCAACTTCGTCATAATTGGAGTTTGCTTGAATGCATGGAAAAATTAACTTAAACAGAGAAAAGATTTAAAATATAAAAATAAAAACATCTACTGAGCAATTTCTTGCCTCTAAATTGATTTCCAGAGTGTTTGAACACATCTCCACTTCCACCAGTGATGAAGGAGTGTCTCCATATTCTATATGCTTTCCAACATGCACTGTCCATTGAATCTTTGATATTAGCCATTCTGATGGGTGTGAAGTGGAATCTCAGAGTTATTTTGATATTTTTCCCTGATGACTAAGGATATTCAACGTTTCTTTAGGTGCTTCTTGGTCATTGAAGAGTCCTTTGTAGAAAATTCTCTGCTTAGCTTTGAAACTCATTTTTTAATTGGGTTATTTAGATTGTTTGTGTCGAACTTCTTGAGTTCTTTATATATTTTGGATATTAGCCCTCTGTCAAATGTAGGGTTGGTGAAGATCTCTTCCCAATCTATAAGCTGTCATTAGAAAACACATGATTATGACAAAACCCAACACATCTTCATGTTAAGTGTCCGGGAGAGATCAGTTATACAAGACACATACCTAAACACAGTAAAGACAATATACAGCAAGCCAATAGCCAACATTAAATTGAATGGAGAAAAAATATAATTCCATTAAAATCTGGGACAAAACAAGGCTATCTACTTTCTCCAAATCTTATTAGAATAGTAATTGAAGACCTAGCTGGAGGAATAAGACAACTAAAGGAGATCAAAAGGGTACAATTTGGAAAGGAATAGATTAAAGTATTGGTATTTGCAGATGATATGATAGTAATACATACGTGACTCCAAAATGTCTTCCAGAGAACTCCTACAGCTAATAAATGTTTTGAGTGAGGTAACCTAGACCCAAAAGATTATGCATGGTATGCACTCATTTCTAAGCAAATATTTGCCATAAAAGTACAGAATAAGTACTCTACAATTCACAGAACGACCTTCAGCAAAGTGACTGGATATAAAATTAATTTAAAGAAATCAGTAGCCCTTCCTTACACAAATGTTAAGTGGGCTGAGAAATAAGATAAAGAGTTAACACCCTTCAAGATAGTCATAAATAATAAAAAAATATCTTGGTGTAACTCTAAACAAGGAAGTCAAAGATCTATATGGCAAGAACTTCAAGTCTCTGAAGAATGAAACTAAAGAAGATAACAGAAGATGCACAGATCTCCCATGGGTGTGCATCAGTAGATTAACATAGTGAAAATGGCCACCTTACCAAAAGCAATCTGCAGATTCAATGCAATTCTCATCAAAAAATTCCAACACAATTCTTTACTGAGCTTGAAAGAACAATTCTCCACTTCATATAGGAAAATGAAAAAACCCAGGATAGCTACAACAATCCTGTATAATAAAAGAACTTCTGGAGATAATCACTGTCACTGATTTCAAGCTGCACTATAGAGCAATAGTAGGAAAAACTGCATGATATTGGTATAGAAACAGACAGGTTGATCAATGAGTCTAATTAAAGATCCAGAAGTAAACCCATACTCCTATGGACACTTGACTTTTGTACAACCACTCTAGAAATCAGTTTGGTGCTTTCCCAGAAAAATGTGTATAGTTCTACCTCAATACTATAACAGTTCTGGGCATATACCATACCACACCATACCATACTATACCATACCATACCATACCATACCACAAGGACACCTGCTCATCTTTGCTCACAGAAACTTTATTTGTAATAGCCAGGAACTGGAAAAAAGCTAAGTGTCCCTCAATTGAAGAATGGAAAAAGAAAATATGGTTCATTTACTCAACAGAATCCTACTCAGCTATTAAAAACAAGGACATCATGAATTCTGCATACAAATAAATGGAACTAGAAAATATCATGCTGTATGAGGTAAGCCAGAGCCAAAAGGATCCAGTAATACTCACTTATAAGTGGATATTAGCCATAATGTACAAGATAACCACTCTACAATCCACAGAACCAAAGAAGCAACTTAACAAAGAGGGTCCAAGGAAAGTTGGTTGAATCCTTCTCAGAAGGGAAAATAAAATAAATATTGGAGATGGATGGAGGCAAGGTACTGGGTAGGAGAGGAGAGAGGGAGTAAAACAGGACAAGGGGGAGAGTTGTATCATGTATAAGGAGAATAGGGGAGAAAGAGCTGAAATCAGACAATGACAGAGATATATAAATATCTTTAGGACAGGCCACAGACTTGGGATGGGAAGGTCTCAGAGTGCTATGGGGGTGACTTTTGCTGAAACTCCTAGCAATAGGGATAAGGATCCTGACATGGCCATTTCCAGTAGCCAGACATGACACCCAGAGGAGAGATAAAGACATCAACCCATCCACAAAACCTTCTACCCAAAATGTGTCCTGCCTACAAGATGTACAAGGCCAAAGAGGAAAAGGGGAGGAAGGAATGGGAAAAGACCTTTGGAGATGGGGTGGGAGGAGAGGAGGGAATGAAATCTAGAAGATGAAATCAGTCTACGGAAAGATACGTTTCTTATTATAAAATATGTAACAAGAGTTTAAGTTCAGACATCGTTTATTGGGGGGGTGCATAGAAATTTTAATGCTATCAGTAAAACCCATTTTACTGCAATTTACTAATTCATAGTAAATTCACCAGCCTATAACACAGCAACCAATTTAAAAAAGTAGATTTGTATTTGAATGTAAAAACATATAACTGCCATTTTTACTATAAGTTAAATCATAAAAGAAATTTAGCAGAGCAGTTATTTATAAAACTGTTTTGTTATATATGAAAAACCATATTTATTTCACTGCAATCCTAGAAATTTTATTTGATCATTGATTAATATGCAAACATAAACATTTATATCTATTATCAACATATATCTAGTAATATGTAACAAGCTGAAAAGTATAAATGGTTTATCATCATGGCAGTGAACCAAAAGAAATAGTTAGAATATTACTAATAACCATCCCTTCTTGTTCCTCTATATAAATATTAAACTTTGTAACCAGTTTTAGAGAAAAAGGAAAATAAGCAAACATCTATTTAAAAAACTTCCAAGACACACTATTGAACACTAAAATAAATATAAATAATTAATCCTTTTGAGGCTTTAAGTCACAGTTACCAAAGTGATAACCCAGTTAAAAGCAATAAGCATACAGAATCTACAACAGCGCTTGACTGTCAAATTCCTGCACAGTTTTGTTTTAAATTGCCAGGTTTCAGAATTTTTTCCTATTACTACTTTAAAAGACTCATAAATGTAAAAAAAATGTTTCTTATTGAAAGACGAGTCTTAAAACTAAGTGAAGACTTTTTTATGATTCCTTTTCTGTTTAATAATACTTTTCAAGGAGTAGAATAAGCCAGTGAAAACCATATCACTTTATGGATCTTGTATATTTGAAAATATTTACATTGCATTATCAATTATTTATAATAGTATCATTATTACTATGTGTTTATTATTATTGTTGTTGTTGAGGAGCACAAAGATCAGTGCAGAGGCCACAGTGGGTAATGTTCCATAGGGGGTTCTCTCTCTACATTATTATTTGGGTTCTGGGAATCACACTCAGTACATAGGCTCAAATGCACCTTTGCCCTTTGAGTCTCCTCATGGGCTCTGTTTTTCAATTTAATCAGAAAAAGCATTGCTACTATTTGGTCTAAGTTAGAATACTATAATTAAGTAGGCAGGAACTGTGGTCCAAAAGCACAAGCGAGGTTTTGTTATGTTTTGGTCTTTGTTTTGTTTTGTATTTTTAGAGTGAGATGTAATATAAATTATTTTAATGACTGCAAATGATTTGATCACATTAAAACTTCATATCATAAATTTAAATTATATAGATCAAGATAAGTAAGACTTTAAATGTCAAAAAGTTATTAGATAGGGAGGTAATGACTTAGACCAGGGTCTCGTGTGTAGGCTCAGATTTTTTAAAACCTACTTTTAATAAGGCTTTCCAAATGCTTCAGTCCCTGCTTCTAGTCCTCCTTCTTAAGGTAGGGAAGAAACGATGGGAAATAGGATAGGGAGATGTGGACCTGTTTAGAAGTAGTTCCTTGGGGCAGTCTCTGTCTCTGGTGTCAGGATACCAAACACGAATCAGCAGTGGTGGTATGACACAGGAGAAACAGCCAGGCTTCACACCACTCAATGGAAGGGACCAAGACCAACTGGCATGCCAGGAGAAGTTCTCTGCCATGACTCGTCTTCAACCAAGTTAAGATCAGCGAAGGCTTGAGACCATGAAAGTGTTGCAAGTCTAGATATGCAAATGCCCCATCATTACATATTGAATCCCATTTATACTCTATCCAAGCATCACATGTCTTCTAATGGGCCTTACCTCAGCAAAACAGCATGTGAGTCTGTATCACATGATCCAGCCAGAAACTTCCACTTCACTCTTAAAAACAACTTATTTATTTTTTTTAAAATTACTCTTATTTTTGCAGTCCAGTCTTTATCCCTTCCTTGTTCACTCTCCCACAGTTCCTTATCCCATTCCTCCTCCCCCTTGTCTCCAAGACGATGTCCCCACTCCCCAACCCCACCAGGTGTCCTTACTCCCTGAGGCCTCCAGTCTCTTTAGGGTAGGGCCAACTTTTCTCACTGAGGCTAGGCCAGGGATCCCTCTTCTGTATATGTATCAGACCAGCTAGTGTGTTCTGCCTGGTTGGTGGCTCAGTGCCTAAGAGATCTCAGGGGTCCTGGTTAGTTGAGACTACTTGTCTTCCTATGTGGTGACTCTCCTCCTCAGCTTCTTCCAGTCTCTCCCTAAATGAACCACAGGAGCCCCCAACTTCAATCTATTAGTTCGGTATATGTATCTGCTTCTGTCTCAGACAGCTGCTTGTTGGGTCTCTTAGAGGACAGCCATGTTAGGCGGATACTACCTAACAAACTTAAATCAAGAGCAGGTAAACTATCTAAACAAACCCATGCTCCCTAAGGAAATAGAAGAAGTCATTAAAAACCTCCCAACCAAAAAAAAAAAAAAAAAAAAAAAAAAAAGCCCAGGGCTAGATGACTAGTGCAGAATTCTACCAGACCTTCAAAATAAAACTAATACTAACACTCCTCAAACAAATCTATAAAGTAGAAACAGAAGGAACACTACCCAATTCATTCTGTGAACCCACAATCACTCTGATACCTAAACCACACAAAGATCCAACAACAACAACAAAAAAGAACCTCAGACCAACTTCACTTATGAATGTTGATGTAAAAATATTCAATAAAATTCTAGCAGACTGAATACAAGAACACATAAAAACCATCATTTACCACAATAAAGTAGGCTTCATCCCAGGGATACAAGGTTGATTCAATGCATGAAAATCCATTAATGTAATCCACTATATAAACAAACTCAAAGAAAAAAAAATCCCACATTATGATCTGAAATGAATATTTTTGAGAAAGTATCATGATCTATACACATGATCTTATTATGTTTTTCATGATTTGAGTATAGCTTGAGCTCTCCACAGTCATGTTAGAACTTGATATCTAGCCTAGAAGATGAGGTCTTAAAGGACTTAATCAGCCATGAAGGCGTTGTGTCTCTTTCATTGGATGAACAAGTTACTAAGAACAAACTATTGTCAGGTTACCCTCGTATTATCTGCTTTTCTACACTCTGGCTTGCCCTGTCACTTTTTCACATGAAGTCAGAACATAAGGCTCTCACTACAAGCTGCTACTCTTGGACTCCAGGATTCAGTCAAATAAACTTTTTCTTTAGGATGATCCAGGATCAGGCACTCAAATAGTGTAAAATGATATGGAGTAAGATGGATCCCGTCAAATAATTTGTGAGGTAAATCTTACACTTTATATACTTTAGAGCATAAAAAATAATGCCTACAGATGCCAAGTATAAATAAATGATCAAGTTTGTAATAAATTAAAAACCCAAGATGTCAAAATTTGAGGAATTTTAATAAGTTGGTCATTTTGATTCAAGATTAAAATATTTCACCATATACTGTATGATCCTACTTTCTCATTGGACAAGTCACAGGAACTGCTTAATATTTAGTTCTAATCCACATTGTCTGGCTGTTGACAAACTTTAGCTTTGGGTGGAAGAAAGCTCTTAAGTTCTAACAGTATAATAAAAGGATGAGTATCAAGTTTTAAAGTATAACTTTTACCCTTATATGGATTTCCTTATCCTTTATTTCAGTTATGACAATGATATTTAAATAAAATCAAAAAAGTCCTGCTTATTGCTCTAAATAATTATGGGATTTTCCAGATGTAAGATCCTGACCTCATTAATTATGTTTTATTTTTCAGCTTTTCTTTCTGTCAGTAGGGAAAAAACAAGTCAGGAACGATGCTGTAAAAGAGACACTCTCCGAGTACACATTGATTAATTACCCCCTACATTTGAACAGAGGCTGTTATGTGAATGACATACTTCTCATCACCCACCCACAACGGTAAGTTCACTTCATGTCCATCCATAGGAGAAAGGATGATGCTGGGTGCAGACCTGGAACAGAGCTTGTATTATGCTGTCCCTGCCTGTTGAAGCCGTCATGGAGGATGAGTATTCTAATGTTTATGGCAATTCCTGAAATTTGGAGGCTATTTCCTTGTATCCTACTCATTGGGTTTGTCAAGTTAAGAATCCATGAAGAACCCTTAGTTGTTATTGTCTGTAACAAGACACTTTACTTGAAAGAAAATGATCAAATCAATTACCATCCTCAAATTTTGACTACTCAGTTTTGACAGACCTGGAGATTCTGAGGTTGATGTAACCCTGACTTCCTCTTTTTCATCACCATAATGACAGAGGAAAACTTTACCAAAAACTAGAAGCTAAGAAAAAAAATGTAATTTGAACAAACTAGTTCAATAAATTCCATATTGATAATTAAGTTTACAGGATAAAACACACCAGTAGGGAAGGAAAAGCAAAGTCTTATTATCCCATACTGGATGAGATAATCTACAGTTCTGTCTGTCCTTGCAGATATGATTCATAAATTTGGTCATTTGTATGACTGCAGAGAAGCTCCTGGGGCTTTGATGCCTAAGTGTAGAAAAGGCTTTGGGAAGAGATTTTATGCCTTAGAAATAAGTGCAGTTGGATAATTTAATAGGGAGAAGTGGAACCCTATGCATGGTTAAGTTTTCTCACACACTTCTTTTACAGCCTTGTCTGTTTCATATGATAAAATTTGGTTTAAAAGGCTATCTTGGTTATTTTACATTTCATAGTACCCTAATATAAAATTTGGAAAACATAAATTTTCATTTTTACTTTGTGTGTGTGTGTGTGTGTGTGTGTGTGTGTGTGTGTGTGTGCGTGTGTGTGTGTGTTGGAATATGTGCCTGCATTCATGTGTAACTCATTCACTGTATAACTAGGGAAGCCTGGTTCAGCCTTTGAGTAGTTGAACTAAAATGGTTTGGCATCCACCTGACATATCCACGTTCATATTTTTTACTATGGAACAACTAGGGAACCATGAATTAGAATAGATGAATACTTCAGAAATAAAAAAATCTTAAATTATTGCATCTAATTTCATACATCTACATTGATAATTGTGTAACACAATAGAATTGACTTGTGAAAATACCATAAAGAATTAATTCCAGAGAGAACTTGAAGCATCAGGCATTGCTGTTTCTCCCCTGCTAAGCTTATAGGACTTTCTGTTACTGTGAGACTCTCATTTTGCTAGGAATATGCTTCGAACCTGGGTTTCCTTCTTTCGAAGCCCAATGTCAATAAATTGATTATTTTGGTTGGATACAAAAGTGCTGTGCTTAAATGTAATTTTTCAGATGAATATATTTCAACAAGTTTACAAATAACAAGAAAGTCTTCTCTGAAAACTAACAGCCACCAGGGAAGAGCATATTAAAGCTAGCACACACATAAAAAAATACCCACAAGAAAGATGTTGCTAAAATAAGTATCTCTTAGTAAAACAATTCTTGAATACTGAACAAGGACTCGCCTCTATCATTCATTTTTGGTGTCTCTGTCTTCCTTTCTTTCTTTCCTCTGTATTTATTTTAATCTGCCATGGAAAATTAGGGCATATTTCATGGTCCTTATGAAGCTTTCCCAGACCACTTTTAAAAATTTTGTTTGCTTCTCTTAATCATAACAAGATTTCTTACCAAAGCCATTCCATGTCATACGGCTTTTGGTTGGTTTGTCAATGTATGTAAAGTAGGCTGTGCTACTAAAGGGCTACAGATGATGCTCCCTGAGGCTGAAAGTCTTCCAACAGAAAGGCATTTCGCTGCAGTAAGCATTGCTCCCTCTAGCCAGGCCAAATGAGAGGCAAATACCACCAGATGATGTCATATGCTAAACATCTCATAAGTTTATGCCACTGTCTGATCACATTGCTCTCAAAAACCGTAAGCGTGGCTGGAGCAGCCACATAATGACAAGGTACTTGTCGGCCTGGGAATACTTAGGAATGAGGAAATGAAAGGAAAATCTCCTCACTCATGGTGAAAATACATAAAGGGAACTTAAATCCCTTAATGGCAGGCGGACCACCTGTATCAACACTTCCCAAGTGCCAATCTTACAGATTTTCATACATTGTTTTTTTTTTCTTTTAATCTCTGTATTTCCTGCCTACAAACATGGCAGTTATTTTAAAAAAGAAAAGCTATTGTTAGCCAAATATTGTTTCTATTGTGATATTTAGATATATGTGGCTTCAAAATTTATAAATGTTCTTTTTATTCATTGTAAATCTTTCTAACATGATAAGTAAAGGACATCAATGGTGAACAACTTATTGTCGGTGCCACTGTGAATGACACGAGTTGCCATTATTATGTGTGTTGCTTCAGCCGAATGCCATGCGCCGGGCTGCTAAGCTATTGGTGTTTATTTCTGGGGGCTGGAACATTAAGAGATCAAGATGCTGACTGGTTTGGGTCCTAGAGAGGGCACTCCCCTTAGCCTGCAGATGATTGCTATGGGGTGTGTCCTTACATGACCTTTCCTTTGTGTTTAGAGAAAAGGAGGCCTAAGTCTTTCGGTGTGTTGTCTTACAAAGACTCCAAGCCTGAGACTGAGATTAGTCTGCGGGTAAAGAAACCTAATGTACATTGAATGAGTGTGCATTCCAAGTACAGTAGTCTCTGTCCTACAGAGAGAGAGGTAAGTTAGGAGCACAAGATTTTATTTTTAAGTCTCATAATCATAAGCATCTTAAGATAAAGTTTTGACTAACTTTAAAAGTAATTAATGGGGGTTGGGGATTTAGCTCAGTGGTAGAGCGCTTGCCTAGCAAGTGCAAGGCCCTGGGTTCAGTCCTCAGCTCCGAAAAACAAACAAACAAAAAAAATAATTAATGCCAAAGGACATAGAGTCTATTAATTAAACTAAATGTATTTAATAACCTACATGTAGATATACTTATCTTAATCTATTTTGGCTATTAACTTAGTCAATGTTAACCACCTTTAAAATTGATTCTAATAGGGAATATTAATTAAAAGGGCTTATTTCCCCTTAGGTCATTACTTAGCTTTTTACTTAGCTTTTCTCAGATATTATCTCCCTTACTATTTATTTAGTTTTTTTCTCCAAGGAGTATGAAAAAGGGGGCCTTGCAAACCTATTTCCTAACTCTGCAAAGAGAGATGGACTACATGTTGCACCTGAGCTGCCCAGTGGGTAGCAGAGGCATCTAAGAGCCGAGAGGAAGTTTGTCCACCATGGACTGTTATCATAGAGGATGAGATGGCTTTGTGTT